>NW_007726212.1:897359-902034 GCF_000696425.1 Galeopterus variegatus | reverse complement strand
GGTTTTTTGGGGTTTTTTTGGCAGCTGGCCAGTACAGGGCAGCCACCACAGAGATTTTAAAAATAAAATATCATAAGCAAATATATGGTAATAACTTTTTTTTTTTTTTTTTTTAAAGATAACCGGTAAGGGGATCTTAACCCTTGACTTGGTGTTGTCAGCACCACGCTCAGCCAATGAGCTAACTGGCCATCCCTATATGGGATCCGAACCCGTGGCCTTGGTGTTATCAGCACCACACTCTCCCGAGTGAGCCACAGGCCGGCCCATAACTTTTAAATCTTGGACAAGGTGTGCCTTTCTAGAAAAAATATAAAAGTGTCAAAACTATCACAAGAAGAATCAGAAAAATTGAATAGCCAATGCTATTTAAAACATTAAAATGATAATTGAGGAGGTTTACCTTCATACCCCTCCCCTAAAGCTTCAGGCCCAAATAGTTTTACAAATGAGTTCCACCAAGCTTTGAAGGATATTCCCTGTTACACAAGTTGTTTCAGAAACCAGAAAAAGAGGAAAAGCTGATAATTTATTTTATGAGGCTAGTATAACCTTGATACTATAACCAGATAAGGAGAGCTCTTTACTTTTCAGCACAGATGTGAAAATCCTGGATACAGTATTAGATCTCCAAAGTCAATAGTGTATAACGAACATGATGAAAAATGGTTTATCCCAAGAGCACAATCACAACAGAAAAATCTATAAATATATATCATTGATTAATGGATGGGGGTGACGGAATCACATTTATTTCTTTTTTTTTGGAGTCTGGCTGGTACATACATTTGTTTAAGTAATTGCAGAAAAAGTACTTCAGTTCTACATCTGATATTAAAAGCTCTCAGCTAAGAGTTAAAGGCAAAAACCAAAAAACAAGATATTGGGGCTGGCCAGTTAGCTCAGTTGGTTAGAGTTTGGTGTTATAACACCAAGGTCAAGGGTTCTAATCTCCATACAGGCCAGCCACAAAAAATAAATAAATAAATAAAGGGAAATTACTCACCTATAAAAGCTATATATCATAAATCTATAATAAACACCATACTTAGTGGAGAAAATTATTTCAGCAAATATTCATTGAGTGTCTAATATGTACCAAGCATTCCTCTATGTGTTTAGTGTATATTAATGAACAAAACAAACACTCTTGCCTTCATGGAACTTATATCTATTGGAGAAAATAGATGGTATATATAAAATAAGTAAATTATATAGCATATTAGGAGGTAATAATTACTAAGGAAAAAATGTTGAGGCTGGTAGGGGTATCATGATGTATGTACGTGTCTGTGGAGGATATTTATTTTAAGTAAGGTGGTCAAGGTTGGTCTAATTGGGAGGATGACCTTAAAAATACTCCCTTTAAGATCCGAAATACATCAAGGATCCTCCTTATCACTGCTACTGTTTAGTATGGTACAAGAGATCTTTACCAATGTTATAATAAAAGGAAATTACAGGGCCAGCCTGTGGCTCACTCGGTAGAGTGCGGTGCTGATAACACCAAGGCCACGGGTTCGGATCCCATATAGGGATGGCCGGTTCGCTCACTGGCTGAGCGTGGTGCTGACAACACCAAGTCGAGGGTTAAGATCCCCTTACCGGTCATCTTTTAAAAAAAAAAAAAAAAGAAATTACAAATTGGAATGATTAAACAGAAGAAATAAAACTGTCACGGGGCTGGCCAGTTAGCTCAGTTTGTTAGAGTGTTGCCTTGTAACACCAAGGTCAAGGGTTTGGATCCCCATACTGGCCAGCTGCAAAAAATATACACACACACACACACACAAACCCCTCTACATATATATACGTATAAAACTGTCACTATGTGCTGATGATCATCTATATAGAAAACTCAATAGAATAAACCGACAAATATTAGAGCAAATGGAGTTCAGCAAGTGAAGACCACTGACAAAGTTAACAGTAAAATCTAAAATTGGGAGAAGATATTTTCAACAGGGAAGCAACAAAGGACTAATATGTAGAATATACAAGAAACTCCTAAAAAATCAAAAACAAAAATGAAAAAGTTGGCAAAAATATGGACAATTCACAGAAACTGAAATCCAGATGACTAATAAGAATTTCAAGAGGTGTTTGAACTCATTGAAAATCAGAAAAATGCAAAGTAAAACAATGGTATACTGAGATAAGTGCTCAGTTTCCCCGCATTGGGGTTCCAGGACACCTCTGAGTTTAAAGCTACTCCCCAAGGTCTCATACTCCTCCTCTAGGCCCTCCCCTACAGGAGAGTTACTGTTGCTTATTACACCTATTTTCAGTACTAAGGAGGGGAGATTGAGACCACAAGGAGTGGATTTATGCAAATCCAGTAGTTGAGCATGGTCAGTAAAAGGAATTTACACAGGCTTATATGACCCCAGTGACTGAGCATGCTCAGTGGAAGGGAGTTTGTCCTTTGAATGACCTTCCACTGGAGATGCCAAAGAGCACAGAATATTCTTGAATACATTTGGTGCATGTGATAGAATTTGACCAATGAACATGCCCTAAAAGGAGACCAACTAAGCACGTGCAAGTCTATGTTACACAACTGGGTGCCACCCCCTTAATTGAACATTCACTAGGTAACGTGAATATGTATTAGATAGTGAAACTATAAAAGTGGGATCCCAGTAGGAGGCAAGGTTGTTGCTCACTTTCCCGGGGCCAACCTGCAATTCACAGGCTGAGGTGTGCAAGCTTTCTTTTGTGTGTGTGTGTGTGTGTGTGTGTGTATACTTTCTTTTTCGTGTTAAACTTACTTTCAGCAAACAGCTGCTCACTCTCTTGAGCCAGCCTGCACTCTATGTATTTCTTACTTTTGCATTAAACTTGGTATGGGCCCTGCTCAGTCTCTGGAGCTAGGCCGCACTTTCTCTGTGAAATCTGTATCTCATTCGTTACATTAAACCTGTTCTCTTTTTCTACTGTGACTCTGCTCTTGAATTCTTTCCTGTGACAGAGTCAAGACCTAGTAAGAGGACAGGGTGGGTTGAAGCCAACCATCGAATCTCCCTAGACCCTCTCCTCTGGTGTCAATACTACAATACATCCTCAGATTAGCAAAAGAAAGTAGGAGAGAATGTAGAGAAATAGGAACTCTTATGCATTGCTGGAGGAAGTAAAAACTAGTAGATCTATTCTGGAAAGCAGCCTGATAGTGCCTAGGGAAACTAAATATGTATAGACCCTGAGACCAAGCAATCCCACTCCTAGGTGTATTTCCCAGAGAAATCCTTAGATGGGTCCATAAAGAGACACATATAAGAACACTTTCACAACATTGTGGAAACAGAGTTGGAAGCAATATAGCTGTCTGTTGGGGAAATATAAATTGGTATAAGGTCACTAGTTTCCCTATAGATAGTAGGAGCCAAAAACTCAAATGCCTAAAGGACCAAGTGGACATCATTAATGGGAAAAGCTGTGCAGGTAAGGTCAGAACCCATGTAAAGAGGATAACCTCTACTCAGCTCCAGACTACTGCTGGCAGGTGGGACTCCGGTAAAAGAGTTACCCTAAGGCCACATTTTTTTCAAATATAAAAAACTCCATTAATTGTAAGTAACACCCTTATTTTATGCACCATTAAGAAAAGATGCTGCCACTTATATGACACTATCATGTTTCAGTAATACCAAAATGTGAAAAAAATGTGTCCAATATAGTATTTCTTATTTTTCAGAGAAGCCAGAAATCTGTTTTAATGTGAAATATGATCATTGTTAAGACATTGGAAGCTAATTTTTTATTTTATTTTTTTTTTCCTTTTTGTCTTTTTTCGTGTCCGGCAGGCCAGCCATCAAAAATAAATAAATAAGTAATACTATGTGGGCCTGTATTTCTTGAGGCCTCAGGACTACCAGTTTGCAGCCGCAGCTATCTTCATCTAATTACTGGTTTTGATTCTCTATTTGAAAATTTCAATAATCTCCATGGTTCATACTTTCAGAATTATTTAGGGCTGCGTCTTTCTTCACCTGAATATAAATCTGAGTTCCAGAACTTTTTACTTTCCTTGAGAGTGGTTTTCAGCTAAATGCCTGTGGAATAAAATAAGGAATGCGGGGGGGGGGGGGGGGAGACTACATTTTAGAGAATGGTATTTAATCTTGTGGTTGAGGGTGAGCACGACCTCCTCATCATTTCAATCTCCTGGACTCAATTTCTGCCCACATATATAGTATTGAAATCTCAGAAAGAAGACAGCTAATTACACTTATTCTTCATAAACATCTCCACCCGGCAGGACAATCACATACTTTCCTAAATAGCACTGTGTCTGTAACATTTTTCTAACTACTAGTTGGAACTACCAAGTACGTAAGCAAGGAAGTGCACACTTTTTTTTTTTTAAAGATGACCGGTAAGGGGATCTCATCCCTTGGCTTGGTGTTGTCAACACCACGCTCAGCCAGTGAGCCAACCGGCCATCCCTATATAGGATCCGAACCTGTGGCCTTGGTGCTATCTGCACCGCACTTTACTGAGTGAGCCACGAGCCGGCCCCGAAAGTGCACACTTTTAAGTAGGAGTTGAGGAGCATCATTAGGAAAAATCATTACTTCATAAAGAGCTCTGAGGGCCGGCCCGGTGGCGCACTGGATAGTGCGGCGCTTGGGAAGCGCGGCGGCACTCCCGTCCGAGGGGTCGGATCCCACATGCA
>NW_007726212.1:893535-897349 GCF_000696425.1 Galeopterus variegatus | reverse complement strand
ACACTGAGGGTTGCGATCCGTTGCCGGACACGGAAAAAAAAAAAAAAAGACAAAAGACAAAAAATAAAAAAATAAATAAAAAAATAAATAAAGAGCTCTGATTGGGTAGACCGCTGGTAGATTTCAAACCTAAGGCAGCGGCATTTCTCAAAGTGTGGTAGGACGCCCCCGCCCCCCCCAATTTTAGAATCTCTTGAGGTGCATTGCCAAAATGCACATTCCTGAACCCCCCAATCATATTTAAAATCCCTAATCTGCATTCCAACAAGTCCATAATTATGCATACTGAAATTTGAGAAACAATATATCCATCAGGGTGGGCTTGACAGTGATATCTAGTAAATGTGCACCGCACTCTACCGAGTGAGCCACGGGCCGGCCCCGAAAGTGCACACTTTTAAGTAGGAGTTGAGGAGCATCATTAGGAAAAATCATTACTTCATAAAGAGCTCTGATTGGGTAGACCGCTGGTAGATTTCAAACCTAAGGCAGCGGCATTTCTCAAAGTGTGGTAGGACGCACCCCCAATTTTAGAATCTCTTGAGGTGCATTGCCAAAATGCACATTCCTGAACCCCCAATCATATTTAAAATCCCTAATCTGCATTCTAACAAGTCCATAATTATGCATACTGAAATTTGAGAAACAATATATCCATCAGGGTGGGCTTGACAGTGATATCTAGTAAATGCTCTCATCGTCATTCACAGGGCAACCTGGGTACCGTCACACGTTAGGAATACTGATGCAATCTGTATTACACAGACCCCTTTCGTAAACAGCTCCCCTCTCCATCTCGCCGGGAGGTGGGACGGCCGGGGCGGGGGCGGTGGTTAAATTATTTCTATGCAAAGAATATCTTTATCCACACTCTCCTTCCCATCACTTTTCCCATTTTCCCACTCCAATCTGCTCTTTTTCGAGAATTTTCTGCTCTTTGCCCTCCCTTTTCTTGTGTCAGAGTCTCTCCGCCTTCACCCAGCATCCACTCCACCCCAGGCCGCCCTCACCCCAGAACGCCCCCTGCAAGGGCTTCTCCTTCGCCTCAGGCCTCCGACTCCACGGAGTTAGCATCCGCTACCGGCTCCCTTCCGCTGTTCAAGGACCACCCCCCACCCCCGACCTGAACACTTCACAGTAACACTTTCCCACTCCCAAACTCCTCTCAGCCTCGGCTACAAGGCCCTGACGGTACTCACCATTCCGGCCGTTGCTACTGTCACCGCTCTGGTTGCTAGGGCCCTCCGGGTCAGTGCGCGTGCGCACCTCTTGTTGCTCTCCGCGGCTGCCTACTCTGGCCGCTGGCCGCTCTCTCCGCCCTCGGCGGGGGGCGCGAGAGGGGCATTGTGGGACGGCGTGGCGGCCGTCAGGGTCCTCCCGCCCGGCTGCGGTTGTTGTTCCCGGTCAAGAAGATGAGAGGAAAGGCAGTATGCCGGGGAGAGAAATTTTAAAAGTTCTTTTAGGAGAAGGGTAGTTGTTAAGGGGAGGTTTTAAAGTTTTAAACTTTAAGCAGGTACTCCCTTCACATCGGCTGAAATTGCTTTCGGTAGGGAAATTCCCCTCGCCATGCGACTGAGAGTGCCCACGGCTGACCTCGACCGAATGTCCTGTTTCCTTACCCCTGACCCTCCAGGGAGCCGCAGGCGGCTGAAAGCCTGATTCCACATTCAAAATACCACATGCTGACTTTACCTAATCGAGGTGTCTTTTTCCCCCACCTACCAAATTAGCTAAGAATTGTAGGAAAAAAAGAGAGAGTTGCTGGATGTATAGAGAAATAGGCACGTGCAAGTACCCTGCTGTTTATCATTGAAACAGCCTTTCTGGAGGGCTGTTGGCAAATATGCATGTTCAAAACCTTTTGCACCCTTTGTGACCCAGCAGTTCCACTTCTAAGACTTCATCCTGAAGAAATAATAAAACACGTGCACAGAGATATATGTTCAAAGCTTTAAAAGCAAAGGGTAAAACAACTCAAATGTCAACAAAAGAGAATTGGCTGAGAGTATTGAACATCCAAACAATGGAATGATATACTGCCATCAAAAATGTTGCTGAGATGCATCCATTCAAAAGCAAAAGTAGTCATCATGTTTTAAGTAAAGATGCAAGTTACCAAACGAAACAGTTGATATGATCCTCTTTGAAAAATTTCGTTAGCTCAGTTGATTACAGCATGGTGCTGATAACAGGGTTTGATTCCTGTACCTGCCAGCCACCAAAAAATATATACATATATATAAACATATGTATAGAGAGAGCACGCACATATATATACATAAATATATGTCTAAAAAGTTAATTATGAGGATTTAACGTTTGTTATCAACTGAATTGTGTCTCTGCAAAATTCATATGTTGAAGTCCAAGCCTTCAATGTGACAGTGTTTGGAGATAAGGCCCTTAAGGAGGTAATTAAGGCGGGGCCATAATCCAATAGGACTGGTGTTCTTATGAGTAGGAGGCATACCATCACAGAGAAAAGGCCATGTGAGGACCTTTCTGGAAACCAACCCTGCCGGCACCTCGAACTTGTAGTTCCAGCCTCCAGAACTATGAGAAAATAAATTTCTGTTGTTTAAGCCACTTGGTCTGTAGTGTTTTATTATGGCAGCCCAAGCAGACTAACACAATGTTCATTTTGATTGTTTATTTCGATTGTGCTATAATGTGGATGTTTTAATTTTGGAAATAAGAAATAAATTTCATTTTGAAAAAGGCAATTTAATCAATCACACTTTTAAAAAGTAGGAAATAGTAAATTGTTTATTAAAGAAAATGAAAGTGTGAGCTGGCAGGTTAGCTCACTTTGTTAGAGCATGGCCCTGTAACACTAAGGTCAAAGGTTTGGGTCCCCGTACTGGCCAGCCACCAAACAAAATAAAAATGTAACACCAAGGTCCGGGGTTCAATGCCTGTACCAGCCAGCCACCAAGAAAAAAAAAAAAAAGAAGAATGTGTATCCATAACTTATCCAACTTTTGTCCTTGTAGTGTTTTTCAGAAGACCTTTACGCTCTACACCTCTCCTAACTAGAATTTTTCCTTGCCTGCCAAAATCTCTACCAATTTTGTTTATGTGGCTGTAATAGGAATCTAATCCTCAAACATATCTGATAACCCAGCAGAATATTCATTTTACTTAAAACTATGGATTCCACCATATGGAATTGGTATTAATGGTAAAAGATCATTAATAAATCATTCTTAAGGATTGCTCAGAACATTGCTTCTACTTCCTCAGTATCATTGTAGTAGTAAACTGACCATCAATATGTTTTATTTACCACTATATAAACTGTATGTCATCAGAAGTTTACTTGTCTCTGTAAATTAATTCACTATATTTTGGTACATTTTATATCAAAAACATTTTGAGTTTCAGATTCTCAAAGGTTGAAAACATTTACACAGGAAACAAAAGAATTATATAACTTGGATCCTTCCTTTGTTCTTTTACATACTCCAAAATGACAAAATAGATTCCAAAAGCTGTTTACAAGTGACTTTGGGTTCACTTGCTCTTATTTCAGGCCTGGGTAAAACAAAGTTGAGACAAAGGTTTAAAATATTTATAGAAGTAGTTTCTCAAAATTCAGAAAATCTAGGAGACCCTTTGAAAAGTATAGATAAAATAGTGTTAAATGATAGAAAACAGAAGCAAATATTATAAGAATCTTTAATTTTTTTTAAATTTATTTTTTATTTTTTTATATATTTTTTTATTTTTAAAAGATGACTGGAGGGGCCGGCCCGGTGGCGCACTGGATAGTGCGCCGCTTGGGAAGTGCGGCGGCGCTCCCGCCCAAGGGGTC
>NW_007726212.1:882207-892556 GCF_000696425.1 Galeopterus variegatus | reverse complement strand
CGGAAAAAAAAAAAAAAAAAAAAAAAAAAAAAAAGATGACTGGTAAGGGGATCTTAACCCTTGACTTGGTGTTGTCAGCACCACGCTTACCCAGTGAGCAACCGGCCATCCCTATATGGGATCCTAACCCATGGCCTTGGTGTTATCAGCACCACACTCTCCCAAGTGAGCCACGGGCCGGCCCGAAATCTTTAATTTTTAAACAAAAATGTGGATCAAACAAAAGAAGAAAAATTATCACATTTTTAGATGATTAGAGATTAAGCAAAATAGCTAAAATCTCTGTGGCTTTAAAAAATTTTTTAAAAAAACCTTAAACCCTAGTAGAGCCACTAATTCTTAAGGTTTATATTGTCAAGATGTTTATCAGTTCAAACTAGAACGAGCATTTTATCAAACTTCAGTAGTCCCTTTCTCAGATTATGATTTCCATTATAGTTATTTGAGAAAAAGCCTATTACTCCCCTCACTATGTTTTAGGTTTGTTTTAAAATAAACCTCCTATTAAAATTTTATATGAAAAAGCCCCAAATCAGGAGGGTAGTATGTTTGTGTGTGTGTGTAAGTGTATACACACACGTACTTTTTTGTTGTTAATCATTTGAAACTTGTATTCAATTTTAGAAATAATGTTAATTTGGGGAGGACTATTAATACTACACATTAGGATGACAACACTTCAACCTCTGCTAAGAAGAACCAAAAAAAAATTCTGAGCACAAGATCCACTGTAATAGGCTAATAATTAATATCTTTATCTTTGCTTCAAGGATGTGAAAACAAAAAACAACTAAACTAAAACTAAATTATGATGAGGACCAGAATTTTCCAATTCCACACACTTTAAAAGTTTAGAATCAAAACTCAGAACTTCATTTAAGATTGTTTTAGCACATCCTTATAACACAAAGTTCATGGGCTCGGGTTTCACTACTGGCCAGCCACCAAAAAAAAAAAAAAAAATTATTTTAATAAGTTAAAGCTCACCCACAAACTGTAATTAAGTTTTTGATGGAGTAGGCAGAAAATGAAAAGGATGAAATCTGTCTTTCCCTCAGATAATTGCATTGTCTGTATGTACAATTATCAATTTGGGATCAGAACCTGGAATCTGTCTATTTTTAAATATAATTTTGAAACAAAAGTGTGAAGAAAGGTCTTTTAAATTACACATACAGAAATAAGGGAACTACAGAGAATCAAAACAGTGGTTTTCAGTAACTGGTTGCCATTTTCAAGGCAAGTATCTTAGGGTTTCTAACTTTCTCCAAAGATCCTGGAACAGGTGGCAACTAGAAAAATATCAAAATCTGATTAACAGCAGAAAGGATTCTGAGTTCAGTCTACCACCAACTAGCCTCTGAGTCATCGTGTTAGAGTTTTTTATTCTTTGAGCTCATATGGAAAAAAAAAATAATTCACTCTAGCCTCTATTATGAAAAAACTATCATTACTCAACATTTCCTCATCATAAAACCAGGGATCTATATTCATTTATTCACCCCTGTTCAAAACATTACTAAAACTTCTGAGACAGATACAACAAAATAATAATCATACACCAGTTTTTAAAAATCTTTGGAAGTACTGAAGGTGACGGGGAGGGTGGGAGGGAAGGCTGGCAAGTGGCAGAATGAAAGCTTGTTTTCAATTAGCAATTAACCTGAGTTAAAACTCAAACAAATCAAACACAGGGAAACATGGATAGTTCTGAAGCTGCAGGCTCTAACGAACTTGAATCCAGTGTTTTTACTTCTTTTAAAAGCTTGCAGATACCCATGAGAAATTCAGATCTCAGTCATAATTTGTCAAAAATATTCAAAGTCTGTCCCTTAATTTTCCCTGAAGCATATTTAAATTTAAGTGTCTAGTTAGCCTTTACCCTAGGTGCAAGTGCAAAAACTCTAAGATCTTCTTCCAAGACTCAATCTGAGCAACAGCATGAGCTGCCCACGTCCCAAAACAGGTACCCCCAATAGGGATCCAGGGCCACAGAGAAAAAAGGACTATAAGAGGGATCTATTCTATGGACAGCATTACAGTAGCTTATTTTTTTGTTTGTTTGTTTTTGGCTGGTCAGTACCAGGATGCAAAACCATAACATTAGTGTTATAAGTCTGCACTTTCACCAACCGAGCTCACTGGCCAGCCCAGAGTAACTTAAAAGAGTGAAATCTGTGTTCCCATGCTCTGTGAGGTGCTTCACAGCTCTGTCAGCATAAACAGGGCTCTTCCAATGGTTGTCATTTTCTCTAACGGTGAAAAGGAGGTGGGCACTGGCGTTTACAAGAGGGATACGGCTCTTCTGATAGGCTGGATCCAAGGGGTTTTCCAGGGCTTCTTTAACATCGTATATTCCTGAATCAGTGGCACAGATTTTGTCTAGGTTAAAAGGCAGTCCTGGCAAAATTAATCTACCACATTTAGGGGCAGTAGCTGTGTTAAAGATGCAGCATTGATGCTCACAGTCGCAGCTATATTTGGGAGAAAGCCAACCACGGAAAACGGCGACTCTGCCCCTTTGCCTGAGCCAGTCACTCCAACGTTTGGAACTTTGACCTGAGGACAAACACGTAAAGAGACAAAGAAAAAGAAAATACTGTTGTTAATGGGATCGCAAAGTCTTCAGAAAATGAACGGGTTTTATGGATTTATCAGATAGCTGTCTTATTTATTAATTCAACAGGTATTTGTCACAGATATTTTTAGTACTTTTGTGTGTGTGTGTGGGTGGGTGGGTAGTCAGTGCGGGGATCCTTGACCTTGGTGTCACTACACTCTAACCAACTGAGCTAACCAGCCAGACTCCACTTTCTTTATTCACTCTCTTCTGGCTCTAATGAGTTCATTTAAATGCATTTCTCTCTACCCTCTACTCACCTTTAGGTAACTTGGCACAAATTTAGCTGCCTCTTCCAAGTAATCTAAATGTAAGTCCTTCATGACTGGAGGTCGATTTTCATAGCCCCATAATGGCAAAGCCGGAGTAGCAAAACCTCAACAAGGCAGGAGACTCGCTTGAGATTCATTTAATCCTCCATGACCAAACATATCAAACAGATCAGGAAAAGGACCATCTCCTATAAACCGGAAAAGGGAGTTAACTAACTTAGATTAGATGACAGAACATTTAATGGGCCATGATACCCAGCCAACATTTTCTAAATAAAATTCTAATTGCATAATTTACCCCCCTTTTTAAAAAACATACACCTATTTGCTGTGAAAAGAAAACATCTGTTTTGGTTGAAATAGGTTTATTGTTGTGGTTGAAAAAGGTCTCTATTTGGGCTATTTTGAAGCTGTAAGTGTAAAAATATTTCTATATTTTTTTCCTTGCGAAAAAATCACTGGTAAATGAAAAAAGATATGAAAATTAGCACCAAAGATGTGGAAAGTGTTTGGGATGAAGTACAAGTCCTGATAAATCTAAGCATATAGTTCTGCAGTCTTTGAGTTACCTCATTTATAAAAACGGACACCTAAATCTAAAGGGCGCTTTGATTTCTCAATGAACTTAAGATACAGTTGGAGTGACCAAAATCCTCAGTAAACCAACCAAGGGTTAAACTATTTTAAGGGTCTAATAGACGTGGTCAGCGCTCAGGATAAGGACACCGCAGGGCAGAGCATGGACCTGTGAGGCAAAATCCTGCAGGGCCTCGCGATCAACCTGGGTTGGCCCCTGGGCGCCACTTAGCAAAGAGAAGGGCTGCAAGAAGGGACGACTTAGGAGGCCCGCGGTGTGTGCCCGCCTGAAAGAGACAGGATCTCTACGCGAGTCTATTCCTCGACGTTTCCAGAATGAGAAGTTAATGATTTCTGACAGAAAATGCTGGCCCGTCACCTTCGCTAAAATCCCTCACTGGCCACCAGGGGACACTGTTTCCTAAGACAGATCGAAGCAGGCCACGTGTGCTAGGCTCCTGTCCAAATTCGTTTCCTCCCTTGAAATAATCTTTGCCCCGTATTAAGACAAAGTTAAAGCTTAAACGTTTCAGGTGAGCCACGGAATTGAAGTATAAAATGGTAGCGAACGAGGACAGAAACTAGTGGAGAGAATGCCCACAAAGCCCTAAAACCAGCCCAGATGGGACAGAGGGAATGAGGGAGCACAAAATTTGCTTTTTCATTGGAAAGTTGAACTACAGATACATACCTTGAGGAAATAAGCCCTATCGTCCTGTGGCCTGGCACATGTATTTGTTTGTTTGTTTGTTTTGCTTGTTTTTGGCAGCTGGACACTTTATAGATGGGGAAATGGAGATTTAGAGAGGTTAATATCTTACCCAAGATCACACAGTAAGTGGTGGGGTCTGGGATTTGCGTGTAATGTAGAGGCATCCTTTAGGACGCTACTCTTTCTTTCTTTTTTTTTTTTTTTACTGCTGGCTGGTTCAGGGATGGAACCCTGGACCTTGATGTTGTCAGCACCATGCTCAAATCAACTGAGCTAACTGGCCAGCCCAGTGCTACTCTTTACAGTACTTAATATTCGTTAGCATGACAGTCTTTGGGAGAAATTGATTTCTAAGCTTTGCTTTTATTTTATTAATGCTGTCAATTTTGTGTAACTAATTAGGTTTTCTTCTGTGCATAAACCACTAGAAAATGCATGGCTGAAGTATGGCCCAGTAGAGGCAAGTGTATAGGATTTCATAATAAGCATTATTACATTAGCCTCATTTCTGGCTCCATATTATGAATATCTTTTTCTCCCTTCTAATTCATATTGTTTTACCATGTGTTATATAGCTTTGTAAGCTGAAATTCTTTTTGAAACAGAAATCTCGGAGACAGGTGGCCACATATAGTCAACTCTGAGGGCAAAGTGACCATATATATTTAGCCAGGGTAGGGCATTTCTAGACTGTTTTATCAGTAAGGAAAAAATTGAGGTCCATGTGTTATATAGCTTTGTAAGCTGAAATTCTTTTTGAAACAGAAATCTCGGAGACAGGTGGCCACATATAGTCAACTCTGAGGGCAAAGTGACCAAATATATTTAGCCAGGGTAGGGCATTTCTAGACTGTTTTATCAGTAAGGAAAAAATTGAGGTCTAGGGTTCTCCCACCCTAGTTCTTCAGTACACAGAGATGTCTAGTCATTATCCTCATGCTTGGGTTCTGTGGCTACCTTTTTAGCCCTCACTTCTCTCATCCTCCCAACCACTTTCCTAATAACTTCTTCCTGCTCTCAGGAAACTGAGGCAAAAATATATAAAACAATGAGTTTACTTGGGCCAAGGTTGGGAACTGCAGCCCAGGAAACACAAATTCAAGTTGTCCTGAATATGTGCTCCACCCGGCAGCAATGACAGACTTTTCTTTTTTAACAAACAAACAAAAAAACTATTTATTTTGACATCTTTGTGGACTTACAGGCAGTTGTGAGAAATAATACGGCGAGATCCTGTGAACCTTTGCCTGGTTTTCCAAGTTACAGAATTTTAAAGGAAAAGGAGAAGTTAAGGGGGCAGTTCCAAAGTTGTTTGCTAAGAATTTACATTAGTTTACTAAAACAACACAAGCTACTGATTGGCTATACATTTTTCTTTGTGTCATAAGTTCCTGAACATTGCAAGAAAAAAGACTAAGGGTCACATTGTGTAACTTGTGATAACATTTTGATGATTTATACCCAGTGGTGATAGCAGCTAGTCTGGATATTACTGCTAAAACATGGCTTTGGCAATTTTTCTGGACATGGGTGAGGGGGACGTGAATGAAGTCCCATGCTTATATCTCTCTGGGCCGGATAAGTTTAGCAGACCTCGAATGGCTCAGATTGTTCCAGGTGACTTTTCTTTCTCACTGCAATCTCCTATCGCAGGAGAGTTAAAGCAAAGGCTCTCAGAATTAACATCATAGAAAATTATACTACATGGTGAATGACTGCACTCAATACAGAGTTTTAACAATTGGTCGAAATTATGTTACCTCTAAGGAATCTTTCTTTTCATTAGTTAAGATCTAATGAGCATTTGCTTGGATAGAATCAAAGTAGTGAAAGATTTTGTCTGTGCCCAGAAAACCATGGATGTGCCCTAAAGTCTCAGAAGAACTTTCTTGTGGCCAGGGAAGTCCCTTTGCTCTTGTCTCTTATGACTCTAGATAGTGCCCAGTACACTGCAGTGGGCTGAGGCAGACCAGTCTCAGTCCTTCCCAGTAGGAAGGTAATAGGAGTAGATGGTGTTACAAGGAAGTCTGATTTGGCAGGTATAGCATGACATCCAATGTTGAAGGTCGTGACCCACAGGGTATAGTTCTGAAAATGTTGGCATCAAGGCATTCCTCTAGGCATGCAGTACCATATAGTAACTGGGAATCCAGACAGATGGAGAACACAAAGGAAGTATATCAACAGGTAAGGTACAATGCTCCCAATCTTCAGACTGGGGTTCAGGAACAAGTCTTGAGTAAATGTTCCACAATGTGTACTGACAAGGATGAGGCAGGGTACATTCCTTAAGGGACTCGAGTGGGTGTTTCCCAAGGTTCAGACATGGTCAGTTAGGGCCAAAGGGGATATGAGACTTCTGAGCAATACCGAAGCTCAGGCCTCAGAATTGGGCCACAGGCCCAGCAACTGAGATTTGGGCAAACACTTCTTACATTTCTCTTACTTAAGGTTAAGATCAGTCCTACAGATAAGATCAGGATTAAGCCTATAACTGGGTAAAGTTCAGGAGAGAGAGGGGTGGACCCAGCAGTGAAGGAAGGAGGGTTGCAAAGGCTGAGAATCCAGTAGGACCTGACAAGGAAGCCGAGCTGGTTGCTTTGTTACAAAAAGGTTCCTAGGTACCCAACACAAGTTTTATAAACAGGATTGTTTTACTGATGATATCTGGCCTATGATCGCAATGTTATGCCTTGATGTGCTTGACAGGTTTTTTACCACTGAGCTGTTTATGGAAGAAAATTTGAATTTGCTGCCAGTCATTCACCTGTGCCCTTGAATGAGCCCTTGGCACAGCTCCATAGGATACCACTTTGCCAAAAACTGCATGTACAGAAGCTCTAGAAGGAAGAAAATAAGGTAGGTCAACACAATGACCAGTTTCTGGGTAGCAGATTATCTGGGGTCTGTCTTTCCCATGGGCTTGTAACCATTCAGAGGCTATATAAGTATAGAATTCACTCTTCCAGGTATGATCATCTATGCCAACAATAAACAGGAAGGGCCCCTCGTCCTTTTCCAGCAGAATAAGACTTTGGTGGTTGGGTTCCTCCAGTGGATTGTTCCAAACATCCATCAATTTCAAAACGCCTGACTTGGTGATTTTTCCTTTCCCTGGGTCATGGCTGAGACCAGGAATAATCACATCCATGTAATGCAGAGGAAGCATTGTGTTGGCCACACAGGCATTGATAAGTACAGTGTCTATGATGCCCTTCAAGAAAGAAGCCATCGAGAGACACAGGTCACCTCCTTTGGAGAAGCCAGGAAGCCCAACAGCTAGGGCCTTTTACCTGATGAAAAGAGAGAGAAAGAGAGAACAAACCTGGAATTTATAAATGAAAGACATATACAGTGATTTTATATTCTCTAAGTAGTTTTCTCAAATACCATTGGCTTTCCTTCTTTATGCAACAATCTACAAAGTTCATGTGTATCTTCTAATAAGCATATCAATCTATTTCTTAGTACACAGGCCATCCCCTAATATTTATGAGAACTGGGTCAAGAATACACACAAGGGCTGGCTGGTTAGCTCAGGTGGTTAGAGCACAGTATTATAACACTAAGGTCAAGAGTTCAGATCCCTGTACCAGCCAGCCACCCAGAAAAAAAAAAAAAAAGAGTGCACACAGTGGCCCATACACCCTATACCTAAATATTTAAAAGTTATAAATCAAATAAAAAATAAAATACATTTTTTCTTCTATTTTGATAAATATACCATTATAACAACTTGAAAGGTCAGGCTCAAATTTAAAATCTTGGAACTCATTGGATTTCTGTCCTGGGATGTGACATGGGGGAGAGCCAGTCACTGGACCCTGGCCCACCCTGGGTTCTCTTCCCAACCCTGGCTCTTTCATGTGCCTTGAGAGGCCTCTCACACATGTGTGTGGACAGCCTGCATTTTTAAGGCCTATGTATGTACATGCTGATGGACCCAGAGAAGAGGCATAGAGCCTAGAAGCAGGATCAGAGCTGTCTGGCAGAGAATTCTGGAGTTCCAGATCCCAAGGGCATTGGGGGTGAGGGAGGAAGAATGAGTTCCAGATGGACACCTTCCCTTGGCCCCTCAGACTCCTCACCCTGGAGGCAGGGGTCCAGCCAAAGGAGGGCCAGAGGATGGTCATCTAAAACTAAAGGTCACGGTGGTGCACTGGATAGTGCGCCGCTTGGGAAGCGCGGTGGCGCTCCCGCCCGAGGGTTCGGATCCCATATACAGACCGGCTCCCGCTCACTGGCTGAGTGAGGCGCGGGAGCAACACCGAGGCTTGCGATCCCGTTGCCGGTCCCTGGTCCGGTACGGGGGCAACACTGAGGGTTGCGACCCGTTGCCGGACACGGAAAAAAGACAAAAAGACAAAAAATAAAAACAGAGAATTCTGGAGTTCCAGATCCCAAGGGCATTGGGGGTGAGGGAGGAAGAATGAGTTCCAGATGGACACCTTCCCTTGGCCCCTCAGACTCCTCACCCTGGAGGCAGGGGTCCAGCCAAAGGAGGGCTAAAAATAAAAAAAATAAAACTAAAGGTCAAGGGCCTTATCTCTCCTAAAAAAAAGAACAGCCATCACAGTTCAAGACCTCCTAAGACACCAGTCCCTGAACTCTAACAAGGTTAGACCATCTTGTAGACCTTGAAGAACATCTTATTCCTTAACATTAGAAAGTGTGGGTCTCTTTAAATCTAGATGGTAGCAAAGAGTATGTATCATTCCATTTATAATTGTACCAAAATGTTTTAATTAATTTTTTTTCTGCTCTCAGATAAGGACTTTCTTTACAAACCATGATGCCATTATCACACTTAAAATTAATAATTATGCTGATAACACCAAGGTCCAAGTTTCGATCCCTGTACTGGCCAGCCGCCAAAAGAAAAAAGTTAATAATGATTCCTTAATATCATTAAAAACACCCATCCTATTCAAATGTCACCAATTCAAATGTCTCAGAAATGTCTCTTTATAGTCAAATTTTCCCTCTACATATTTACATTAATCTTATAAGTGAGAAAAATTAAATGCTGGAGAGGTCCATTGCCTTATTCAGGATCATAAGGCCACTTTATGGTAGATGTAGAACCAGAACTCAAGATTAGTAACTTTTTAGTTTAGTGCTCTCTGAATTATGGTAAACAATTACAAATAGTCAAGACTTAAGGGATTGGAAAGAGATGGGTAGAAATGGAAATAATAATCCTAGTAACTTTTGAAGGAGCCTTTGTGTCTCCTGGCATATTTCTAGTCCCCAGTGTCCTGGTAGGACATTTGGATCCAGCCCTGTGTCTGCTCAACCCCCTCTCCTCTGCATTCAGGTAAGCACCAGAACCCACCTTTGGATGCTGCAACATAAAGTCCACAGCTTCTTCAAAGTATTCCACATGCATATCTTTCAAATATTCAGGGAGGTCTTCAAATCTGAAATAAGCCAGAGCAAGCACAGCAAAACCATGCTCCACCAGGAGGCTGGCCCTGCATACACAAAGGCCATCACCGCTTCCAAACAGATCGATGATCCCAGGGAAGGGCCCCTCACCTGGAGAACACCACAGATCACAAGGAACTTTAGACTCTCAAAGGACACCTTGGGTTTCAGATTTTGGCAGTCAACAAAGAATTTTTTTTTTTTTTTGGCAGTCAACAAAGAATTTTTTTTTTTTTTTGGTGGGGACATGAACACTTATGCACGCTCATGCATGCACCCCAGCAATGAAGGTTTTGAAGCCAGGAACACTGGGAGTGAAGAGGTTAGTAGAAGAAAGACCCTTTTCATTTTACTTTTTTTTTTTCAATAACCTATCTGGATAAGTGAGGGGGAACAAAATGCCTTATTTTCTCCAGAAATTTTCACATATTTTCACAAACATTAATAATAATCATATAAATAAAGCAAGTTAGAAATAACATGATGAGATGCACACTTTCCACCAAACTTTCTTTCTCATTTTCCTCAAAACCAATATCTATTTGAGAGCTATAAAGTGCTCTACATATACAGGGGATTATTAGAATATACTCCTCACCCCCTTGTACTCTGCTCCAGTCTTAAAGAATGCCATTCCTAAATATGCCATGTTCTCTTTGACCTCTGAATATTAGTATACACTTTTTCCTTTCCCTAAAATACTATTCTCTCCCCCCCCCCCCCTTTTTTTTTTTTTTTTTTT
>NW_007726212.1:879615-881584 GCF_000696425.1 Galeopterus variegatus | reverse complement strand
ACCAGCACAAGGAACCTATCATAGCCCCTGCCACAATGTATTATAGCTGCAGAGGTAATTGCCTGTATCTTCTATTATACTGTAAGTACAGTCAGGCCCATTTCTCACCTTGTTAGCTACTGCATCCCAGTATTTAGCAGTCCTTGACTTAACACATATTCATTAATTGATGTAACCCTTCCACATTATCTATAAATGCCTTTGAGAAAACAATAAATTATAAGTGTAGACACTGAAATAGTTAAAACAAGATTGACTTGAGGGCTAGATGGTTAGATTAGTTATTTAGAACATGTTATAACACCAAGGTCCAGGGTTTGATCCCTGTTACCATCCTGACACCAAAAAACAGAAAAAAGATCAACGTGACTGGGTATTTTATTTTTGTTTTTTTAATGAAATCAGTCAGTATCATTTATTGAGCTCCTACTATATCCATGTGAATGCCTCCAGGAATATAGAGATATAGAAAATGTGTAAGACTCAATTCTAGCCCCACGAATTCACAGTGTAGTGGGCAGGCACTAGTGAAGGTTCGTAATTGCTGAAGAGCTACAAAAATAAGGCAGGGTCTCTTGTTTTGGAGGCTAATCACAGAATTCAGTTTAGGGATTCTGTCTGCTGTGGCAACTCCAGCATTTTTATATAGTAGGGGTTTAAGTCAGAAATTTGGTTGGAAGGTGTGGGCCAGGGGTCTTGTTTACATGCCACTTTTACCTAGCAAGCACCTGTTTTTACTTAGACTAGGGTTTCTCAACCTCAGCACTATGAGCATTTTGAGCAAGGTACTTCTTTGTTGTGGGAGCTGTCCTGTGCATCGTGAGGTGTTTAGCAGCATCTCTCGCCTCTATCTGCTAGATGCTACTGGCACCTTCCCCTTCAGAGGAGATGAGATCAGACATGTTCAGGGTGATATGGTGGAGACACCTCCCCCTTCAGCTGTACCAACCAAAAATGTCGCCAGGCATTGCCAAATAAATGTACCTCAGGGAAGGGGCAAAATCACCACAGATTGAGAGCCACTGACAGAATGATTATGAAAGGGTGGAGGGGACTGTTAGGGAATTTTGTGTGTGCTTTGGTTTTCTTAGGGAGTGTGTGTGTGTGTGTGTGTTTTAAAGATGACCGGTAAGGGGATCTTAATCCTTGGCTTGGTGTTGTCAGCACCACGCTCAGCCAGTGAGCAAACCGGCCATCGCTATGTGGGATCCGAACTTGTGGCCTTGGTGTTATCAGCACCGCACTCTCCCGATTGAACAAAGGGCCAGCCCTATGTATTGGGGTTTTTTGGAGGCTGACCGATACAGGGATCAAAACTTGGACCTTGTCGTTATCAAGTCCACACTCAACCAACTGAGCCAATCTGCCAGCCCTTGTGTGTTAATGACTATGGAGCACTGCTTCTTGGGTTTTAGCTTCTTTGTAAGTTTGATGTGAAAGGAGGTAAAAATCATTCTTGCACACCGGTAAAAGTCATTGCCTATATCGGCATTTACAACAGCCACGTGGCTGGCACATAGTGGCTCTCAGTAAATTGAATGTTTAAGTTGCATGCACTCGTTAGCAATCAGAGAAGGGAGTGTCAGTACCCCCGGGGTACTGACTTAAAGAGGAAAAACTTCCACTCAGAATCCATGACAGACTCTGGATCGCGGGCACGAGCTTTGGGAAGTTCCACAATCACGAGGTTCCTGGCCAGGCAAGGGGCCGGCGGGGGTCGCAGGGACTCGGCCAGGCTCTGGGCAGCGGGGCTCACCCGGCGGCAGGAAGGGCGAGGCGCGCACCCGGCCCGCGCGCACCGGCTCCCGCCGCACCCCGGGCCGCAGGAAGTGGCGCTCGTGCACCGCCCGGCCCAGGAGCCGCCCGGCCTCGGGCTCGTGGCCGTCCAGCACCTCCAGCTCCACGACGAACGGCGTCCGCACGTCCCGCTTCAGAAAGCGCCAAAAAGGCTTGTCGGGCTCCAGGGCCC
>NW_007726212.1:855694-879273 GCF_000696425.1 Galeopterus variegatus | reverse complement strand
GCCCTTCTCGTCGCGCAGGGACGCGCGCAGTGTAACCGGCTGCTCGGGGGCCAGGCCGCGCACGGCGATGCGCACCGGCTCGTCCCAGCACTGGCGGTGGCCCGGGGGCTCCAGGCTCGATCGTCGCCATCCCAACCTGGGCGGAAGAGGAGGCCCGGGTCGGCGGAGTTACGGGCGGGGTCTGGCGCGTCTCCCCCTCGCGGGGAAGCAGTCGTTCCGCACTACTCCCATTGGTTGCTCTTGGGGACTCCCAAAGCCACTCTGCGAGGCCCCCTAGAGTTTGTGCAAATATACCAGTGCCCTGAATGGAAGAAAGAGTATCTGCTAAAATAAGTTAATGACTAATCCTGCAATCCATTGTGGTGAGTGTCGAAATAGAGGTACAAAGACCGCCGAGAGCTAAAGGACTGAGAGAGATACAGTTACAAGAATCTGAATTTTGAAAACGCATCCCAAATGGTTATAATTCAGGTGACTCGTGGAGAAACATGGTCCTAATCCCTCCCTTGCCCCTCAGTCCCTTACCAAACCTTTTTCCTAGAGCTCATGGTATCTGGATCTGCTTCCAGAGCAGATTGATGTTTATGGGGGCAGACCTACCTGGGTTCCAGTCTGACCTTGATCCTTAATGGCTTGATGATCTTTAGCAAGGTAATAATTAAGCCTCTGAGTCCAGTTTCTTTATCTGAAAAGGCTTATTGTGACTACTACATGGGCTAACATGTAAAAACACTACACTGGCAAACCTGTAGTATCAGTGCCCTATGAAAGAGAGTTTTGTTTCTCAACTCACAGATCTGGTCACTGCCAATGTCAGTTTTGGGCTGTATCAGCCAGAATTCTGGCAGGAAGCAAGTGGCACGCTCAAACTGGGAATATGAGTAGGGTTTCATAAAGATACTGTATACAAAGGCATGGGTAAGATTTAAAAAAACAGTAACAAGGCAACGGAGGTCTGGTGCAGAACCCTGAGCCTGAAGGCTCAAGGGAAGAGGGCTGCCTGGAAGGAGCTGTAGCCTTTTTAGAGGGAGGCAGGCAACCTATGGTGTGGCAGGAAGGGGGAGACTAAACTCCTCGACTTCACTCTCCTCTTCTCCTTCAATACTTGCCAGTGTCTCTGTGCATGAACCAAAGCGTACACAGAGCAGGGTGGAGAAGGGAGAAGGGCACATGGTGATGTCCAGCAAATGGAAGCTCAGTAAATATTTATAAACTGAACAAGAAGACATCAGACTATGTGAAGCAGGATCACTGTGTACTGGTTATCAACATGTCTGGGTCTGGTGAGACAGGACATACTCATACACAATTTACATGAAGTGCATTTATTACTTACAGATAGGCAGCAAGGGAAAACAGGAGCCTACGATTCATTCAGTCCCCCAAGGCTCAAGTAAACTGGGGTGGATGGAGTCTCATCTGTATGTGCCCCACCTGCACCACTGCTGAAGGACTCCAAACACCCTGAGTTTGATACTGGGCTAAAGCACTGAAGGACATACATCCTGTTTGTAAGTGGGGACTGGAACAGAGAGCCCAGGCTGTTCTGGCTGGTTCCTCTCTGTCTCAGGAAGTAACATTCCTAGCACATTCTACAAGTTTTTTTTACTTTATTTTTATTTTTTGGGCAGCTGGCCGGTATCGGGATCTGAACCCTTGAATCCTTGACCTTGGTGTTATAACACCGTGCTGTAACTGGCTGAGCTAACCAGTCAGCCCAGTTGTTTGTTTTCTTGTTGTTGAGTTTTAATAGTTCTTTGTGCATTTTTGATACCAGAACTGAATTACATATGTACTTTGCAAATATTTCTTCACAGTCTGTGCCTTGTCTTTTCATTCTCTTAACAATATACTTAAAAAAAAAAATCAATTCTTTTGAGACAAATTCACTGGTACCTACTATGTGCTAGATGCTCAGGATTAAAAAATAAAAGAGGCCCTGTGGATCTTCAAGGATTTCAGTCTAGAGGGAAAAATTGACTCATAAATAGTACAAAGATGGCATAGTAGCTACTTCAGGAGATACATGGACTACTACAAACTTAAGGAAGTAGTAGTTCCAATTGCAGGGCTGTGTCAGATGTGGTTTCTTTACTGGAGAGAGAGTAACACAGCCTGTGGCATAGGAATGTGGCTATTAATTTAGCACAAGAATCAGCAAACCATAACCCACAGGCCAAATCTGACCCACTGCCTATTTTTGTAAATAAAGTTTTATTGACATGCAAAAAACAAGCCAAACCAGGTACATACAACATGAACTAGGGAACCAAGGATGGAAAAGTCAACAATACCTGTTGTGGGTCAGAGGTTTACAGGAGGGAAAGCAGCTTATGTAAAGGTAAGAAATTTGACATGTTTAGAGGAGAACAGTGGGAGATGTGGCTACAAGAAGCAGGAGGCAGATCATTGAGGTTTTAATTAGAAGAACTACACGATCAGATTTGGAACTTAGAAAAATCACTTTGGCATCAGGGTGAAGATGATTTGGAGAAAGATTAAACTGCAAGACCAGGAAGGAGATAAAAAGAGTACCTAATTGACGCATGGCAATGGCAAAGATATTGTTGGAGTCAGCAGGATTGAAGCCATGTTGGGACCTAAAACTGCGTGGGCTTTGGGAAAAATTTAAAAGACAATTTTTTTTCTTAAGCATGCATTTCTCTCAATTCCCTATTTTCCTATGGTTACTTGATATGTTGAACCTTGGCAGGATGATATTATTTACATAAGTGTAGAGCTGTTTTTCAGACCCTGAGAAACCAAGGAAGGCATCAATAAAGCTATGTTGATTCCACCCTGAAGCAAATCAAAATCCTGCAGGACGCTAAGATGATGTCAAGGATGAGAACAGAAGCCAGACAGAGCCTTGACGAGAATTTGTACCTGGCCCCTTACATATAACCCCCACAGCTCACATCTACCCCCTCCTGCTTTGCTAAGATGATGTCAAGGATGAGAACAGAAGCCAGACAGAGCCTTGACAAGAATTTGTACCTGGCCCCTTACATATAACCCCCACAGCTCACATCTACCCCCTCCTGCTTTCCATTCCCTCAACCTCCTCCTTCGAAAACCCTCGATAAATCTGAGCTGGGGAGATGGGTTAGCCTAACATCTCCCTCAGGTTGCCAGTCCTGAATAGAGCTGTCTTCCCTTCTCACCATTTTGACTTTTGAGTTGTTTGTTTTGTGGTGGCAGGCGCCTGGACTTGGGTTCAGTAACAATATAGAGGGGACAATTTGAGGAAGGAGGTAGTCTCATCAGGTCTTTTTTAATTCTGGCAGCTGGCCAGTAGGGGATCCCAACCCTTGACTTTGGTGTTATCTGACCTTGGTGTTATCAGCACCACACTCTCCCTAGTGAGCTAATCAGCCAGCCCTGATCTCATCAGGTTTTACTGACAGGTATGGGAGAGAGGCAGAGGAAAGAACTTGGCAATCAACAATTAACTGCGTCTCCTGAATGCATTCTGCTACAGGTGTGGAGTAGTGTCTCTTGTCTCTAATAGTAAGAGTTTATTAATTTCATTCATATTAGTAATTTTAATAATTCCTTTAAACAATGCAGATTATAAATCTGTGGAAATGAGTTCAATTTTCCAATTCCAGTTTATGTAACTTATACCAAGTTTTGAATGGTGTCTAGCTACACGCCCGCGCTAATTGTTCGGCTCTTTTACCTGCCAGTAATCCTGCACCAACTGGGCCGATTGTTGAGGTAGAGCTGGGTCTGGAGCTCCCAGACCCCTCAAGCCCATTCATAGACTGGGTCACAAACCCTTCATACGCCAGGCTGGGTCACCAGACCCCACACACACCAGGCTGGGTCATGAGACCCCTTCACACAGGTCTATGAGCTAGGTAACTGGCCAAAAGGTTCTTGGAAGCCATAGGTTGGAAAGCATGGCTGTGCCAGGCAGACAGCCGAGGCAGACGCCCGCCCGCCTGCTTCACTAAAACTCCTCTCTACCTCTCTCCCTCTCCCTCTCTCAGACCAACAAATGGTCTCGAATTAAGGTGTGTTTATGCGACTTAACAGTATGTGTCTATTATAAACACATATACAAGGGCGTATGGCCTGGGTCATGATGTAAAATGTATTATTTGTTGTGGGTTGTGATGAATAAAGTTTGCTAGATGCTGGAGTGAAGGATATTTATTATTATATAACAAGGTACGATATCTTGTTAGATCACAAAATCTTTCTACTTCCATACCTCATCTACATAAGTGGTACTGTTACCGAACCCAAGTCCAGCTACCTGTTGCTCAAACGAAAAAAAAAAAACCACAAAAGTCAAATTGTTGGTGGAATAGGAAGTCAGCTTTATTGAGCTGAGGAGATGGCCAGACTATAACTACCTCAAAGTCTCAGTTTTATTGAGGGGTTTTACTGGGTAAGAAGCAGGAAGTAAAAAGCAGGAGGGAGGGGTCATGAGCTGTGAGGCTCCATACAAGGAGCCAGGTGCAGGGTCTCATGAGGTTCCATCTGGTCTCTGTTCTTGTCCTTGATGTTATCTTAAGGTCCTGCAGGACTTTTTTTTTTGCTTCAGGATGGAATCAGCTTCTTTGCAAAGTTTCTGTGTAGCTTTTCAGGGCTTTGGCTGGCCTTGGAATTCTGCAAGCCTCAAAACAGAACTGTTAGTTTTGCAAGGTACTAATTAACTTTCAACAGCCTTGTTTTTCTACTTAGAAAGTAAGATGAGAAAGTCAGGCAATACGAAGAAAGAGAAGAAAAACTGAGTCTTTTTAAAGTCTTCCCACAGAGCAGGTGGTTTTAGATTCCAACCTGGCTTCAGTCCTGCTCACTCCAACAGTACCTGGACTTTAGAATCTCTCTCAACTCACCACTCTCAGCAAATTGACCTTGCTTCATTTTTTTTTTAAAAAGATGACCGGTAAGGGGATCTTAACCCTTGACTTGGTGTTGTCAGCACCACGCTCACCCAGTGAGCTAACCGGCCATCCCTGTATGGGATCCGAACCCGTGGCCCTGGTGCTCTTAGCACCACACTCTCCCGAGTGAGCCATGGGCCGGCACAACCTTGTTTCATTTTGTGGCTTGTATTATTGTTAATCACTCTGTCAAAATATTATATTTTGCTTCATTTTTTCATAAAAAGAGTTATCCAAAGAACCAAGCATTTGTATTTCAAGAGTGACAAAGATCTGGGGACCTGACTGGTTAGCTCAGAGAATAGTTTTGATAACACCAAGGTCCAGGGTTTGATCCCTGTGACTAGCCACACACACACAAAAAAAATATATATAAAAGGAAATATTTAAGAACTTCCTTGTTAAAAAAAAAAAAAGACAGACAGACAAAGATCGTTCTCTTTAACTGCCAAAAAATAGTAAGGGAAAAGTTTCCTGTTTTATACTAGTGACTCCTGATTTTTATGGCCTACTAGGGGGTGTATAGTTGGAACACTGGTTGGCATTCCATGTATCTTTTTTTTTTTTGGCAGCTGGCTGGTATGGGGATCCAAACCCTTGACCTTGATGTTATAACACCATGCTTTCACCAGCTGAGCTAACCAGCCAGCCCTTAATGTACCAGAATCTCAGAAGGGACCAAGCCAAGGCAGGAGGCTCACTCATCTTGTTTGCAGTTGTGCTCATCTTGGATAAGATTCTCAGGGAAATGTAAATAGAATCACAAGGAATTCCATTGTTTTCATCTGGTACATACAGCTTTTTCTTCCTTGGATGGAATGGTTTCCTGTACCCCAAGTGGGCTAGACTGGTTGTCAGACAAGCTGCTTCACTGGACTTTCGCCTATCCAGAGGGTGACTATCACTCATACAAATTCCAGGTGCCATCATAATTAGGATGACAGTCAATAAGGATATGCTCTCTCTAGGACTGTCCAACCTGCAGAGTAACTAAAACATCCAGCCTCAAGTCCCTTTCCCTAGTCAATAGTATTTGAGAATTCAGTCATTGGATTTCCCATCTGATTAGCCTGCAATCAATGCTTTGAAATTTGAAGTACAGATGACAGTGCTTGGTGGCGTCTCCCCTTCTGAAGAGATGATGGTTCTGCACCAGTAGTGTGGAACTTGGGCACTTACATTCCTAGGTGATCACCTCTTATCCAGATGCACACTTTCTTCTGGCCCCACCTGGAAAAGAAAGACAGAACAGCATCATCACCTGCTTGACTGAGGCAAGGGCGGCTTTTGAGAAGCCATGAAAATTGGGCCTTAGCTCTGACCCACAAATGTGATTCAGGTTCAATTCAGGGGGCCAACACTTATTGCCCTACCTCTACAGTATTGTCACTATCAGTGAGACCTGGGTCCTGGTAACTGGAATTGTCTTTGCTGCCTAATGTCCTAGCAATTTTTTTTTTTTTTTAAAGATGACCGGTAAGGGGATATCAACCCTTGGCTTGGTGTTGTCAGCACCACGCTCAGCCAGTGAGCAAACCGGCCATCCCTATATAGGATCCGAACCCGTGGCCTTGGTGTTATCAGCACCGCACTCTACCGAGTGAGCCACGGGCCGGCCTTGTCCTAGCAATTTTATTTTTAATTTTTTTTAATTTTATTTTATTTTGTCAGTATACAATGTGGTTGATTATTGTGGCCCATTACCAAGACCTCCCTCCCTCCTCTCTCTCCCCCCTCCCTCCCAACAACCTCATATCTGTTCACTTGTTGTATCTAGCAATTTTATTTTAATGAGTTAATTGGCCAGCCCCACTACCCATTCATGTACTTATGAGATTAAAATGAAAAGTAGTAGAGGAACTGCAATGTCAGTGGACACTTGTATGCAGAATAAGAATCCCAAAGCTTATTCATCAGTAGTGCATCACCAATTCATGAGAATAAAATGGATATGTGTAGAGAATTAAAATCACTGGTCCACACACACGATGGGTAAGATTTTCTTAAGGGATCAGTATCAGAAAGTATATATGCCTCATTAAAGACCATTATCTGTTGCCCTTTTTGAAAAAAAAGTGGTCTGATATTTGTATGTTGTTGCTGCTTCATATGTAAGTATCTTAGGGCTGGCTGATTAGCTCAGTTGGTTAGAGAGTGGTGCTGATAACAGCAAGGTCCAGAATTTGATGCCTGTACTGGTCAGCCTCCAAAAAAACAAAAGCAAAAACCAAAATGTGTCTACAAGGAAAAAACGAGAGATGTGGAAGAAATATAGATAGGTAATGCCATCTATTCCCTTGGAATAGACCTTCAGCCACCGTTCCCTTTAGTGAGTCAGTTGGTGATAACTAAAGCAGTTCCAAAGGCTGGTTGGCAGCTCAGATGTACCAGGAATGAAGAGGGTTCTAACCTAAAACAGGCAAATTTCCTGGAGCTTTCATTCTTTCTTTTTAAATGTGTACTGCTTTTTAAAAAAATTAAATACTGGGGCCAAGCCCCTGGCGCACTCGGGAGAGTGCGGCGCTGGGAGTGCAGCAGTGCTCCCGCCGCGGGTTCGGATCCTATATAGGGATGGCCGGTGTGCTCACTGGCTGAGTGTGGTGTAGCCAGTCTCAAAAAGGACAAAAAAAAAAAAAAAAAATTAAATACTGAGTAGATTTGATAAATAATTGTAAAATGTGTGAGGCTTTAATGAAAAATAATGTGGTCTACACCAGGTATTAGAGTTAGAACATTACTTTTACCTCTCAAGCCCCCATGTGCTCCACCCTGATCCTGCTCAGAGGACTACCATCTTCAACTTTATGTTTATTTATATTGGCAGCTGGCTGGTATAGGAATCCGAACCCTTGCCCTTGGTGTTAACGTTGTGTACATTAATCTCTTGATTTTCTTTATAACTTTATTCCTTATCACTTTTATGTCTTTAAACCATATATATATATATATATATATATATTTTTTTTTTTTTTTTTTTTTTTTTTGGCTGCTGGCCGGTACAGGAACTGAACCCTGGAATTTAGTGTTAAACAATGTTTTTTTTAGTTTTGCCAATTTGTGAATCTTACATAAATGAAAACATTATTTTTTCCTAGATCAAAGTTAAGCATTTCTTTAGCTTAATGCAAATCTTATGAGTGTATCCACTTTTAAAAAAATAACGTATTTATGAGGTATGATTTACATACTATACAATTCATTTACTTAAACTGTGTAATTAAGAAAAAAAGAAAAAGAAAAAAAAAAGAAGAAAGTGTATAATTCAGTGGGTTTTTTTCCAGGAGGTGAAATAAGTTTATTCCACAGTTGTCTTTAAAACCACAAAGATGGGCCGGCCTGTGGCTCACTCGGGAGAGTGTGGTGCTGATAACACCAAGGCCACGGGTTCGGATCCCATATAGGGATGGCCGGTTGCTCACTGGGTGAGCGTGGTGCTGATGACACCAAGCCAAGGGTTAAGATCCCCTTACCAGTCATCTTTTTAAAAAAAATAATAAATAAAAATAAATAAATAAAACCACAAAGACACTCCCCTTTTATATAAAAAACTAGTACAGATACCTCCACTTTCTAGAAAGTAATTATGTAGACCCTCTCAAAGAAAAATGCATCCCATTCACTAAGGTCAAGGGTTTGGATCCCCATACCAGCCAGTCACCACAAAACAAAACAAACAAAAAAAAACCCCCACAATAAATAAATAATGCATCCTATTGTATGTTTTCATTTAGGTTGCTTGGGAAAAACTGACATATGGACTGATTCTCAAAACATACCATTCCACCACTCTGCATCTTTTGGTTCAAATTATAGACTATGGTCATCAGTATGTGTTCCTGCACTCTTACCTATTTGATAACACACTATAGACTGGTTTATCATTTAATGTTCTATTGGTTCATCCAGCCTTTTCTTCAGGTTGATCAGCAGGTTCAGCAGGCTGTGCCTTTCTCTGTGGTCTTTCTTCAAGACTTGCCAGGAATGAAGACACATCGTCATCATCATCATCATCATCAGCTCTAAGTCTTTACCAAAAATTCCAGTGGAAACATTATTTGTAGTTAGATCCTGGTTTGCAGGAAGTGTCTCTCTTAAGGCACACAAACCATGTTTAACCACTTCATTCAAATTACACTCCATAAACTCAGGCATTTGTCTCTCCAAGTAAGTACAAGCTGATTGACAACAGGCTCCAATGGACATAGCTATACAGTCAAAATAGTTAGCAGAAGGACAGGACTGAAAAATGTGAGGGCCTGTATCATCATGACCAGCAATAAGTAGCCTGACACCATACAGTCTCCAGCTATTTTTGTGTTGGTATCTGGGTCTTGCTTCCAATTAGAAATACAAGAGCAGACACAGGAAGTAGTCTGTGAAATACAAATCTGGAATCCAAAACACTCCTGGCATATAAAATTACATAATAGTCTAGCATCAACAGTAAGACCTGCAATTGAGATAGCAATATGGTTGTCAACACGGAGAATTTTTTTCTGAGCTGAAGGCTCTGATTGTGCCCTTTTTTCCTTGCATGGGTTTTCAATTTCATGCTAACTATGGCTGAGCCGTGATTTGAATATGCAACAGCTTACATTGCATATTCAATTTGGTGAATCCTGCCCTGAGGGCTCCAAACAGTTACATAATGTCATACTGGTTGTAAAATGTAGATTCCGGCATGGGGTTGGCTTTGGCCTCCTGCAAAGCTGCCACTCAAGGTGCACTCCAATTCAGTTTTTGTAATATATTCACAAGATTGTACAACCATCACTACTACCTAATTCTGACAATTTTCATTATCCCCAAAAGAAACACTGCCCATTAGTAGTCACTTCCCATTTCTCCCCCAACTCTCCCTACTCCCAGCTCTAGGCAACCATTAATCTAGTTTCTGTCTCTATAGATTTTATTCTGGATATTTCTTATAAATGAAATCATAAATATGTGGTCTTTTGTGTCTGGCTTCTTTAACTTACCATAATGTCTTCAAGGCTCATCCATGTTACATGATACATGCATGTACCATTACTTCATTTTTTTTTTTTTTTTTTTTTTTTTTTGGTGACTGGCCAGTAGAGGGATCAACCCCTGGACCTTGCTGTTATCAGCACTATGCTCTAATCAACTGAGCTAACAGACCAGTCCATTTACTTTTTTTTTCTTTGCAGCTGGTGGGTATGGAGATCCAAATCCTTGACCTTAGTGTTATAACAGCCCATTCACTCTTCATTGCTGAATAATATTCCATTGTATAGATATATATACACCTCTTAATTATCCAGTCATTGGTTGATGGACATTTGGGTTGTATACACTTCTTGGCTATTATGAAAAATGTTGCTGTGAACATCTGTGCACAAGATTTCTGTGTGGTTGTACAATCTCATTTATCTTGGATTTATAACTAGGACTGGAATTGCTGGGTAACTTTATGTTTAACCTTTGAGGATATGCCAGACTTGCAAAGTGGATACACCATTTTACAATCTTACCAGCAGTGTATGAGGGTTCCAATATCTCCACATCCTCAGCAACACTTGTTATTATCTGTCTTTTTTTTTTTTTTTTTTTTTTTTATAAAGATGACCGGTAAGGGGATCTCAACCCTTGGCTTGGTGTTGTCAGCACCACGCTCAGCCAGTGAGCAAACCGGCCATCCCTATATAGGATCCGAACCCGCGGCCTTGGTGTTATCAGCACCGCACTCTACCGAGTGAGCCACGGGCCGGCCCATGAAGATAATTTTTCCCATTCTATGGATTGTCTTTCCCGTTCTATGGATACCATCAAGAAAGTATCTTTTCCTTGATGGTATCCTTTGAAGCCCCAAATTTTTCATTTTGATAAAGTTCAATTTATTTTTTTGCTTCTGTTTTTGGTATCATATCTAACAAAAACATACTCTATTAATTTTTCTACAATTTGCCTTTTTAGTCAACGATATTTTCCTGAGATTCATCTATTTTATATATTAGGTCAGTGTACTTCATTTATTTCCACTGCCTTATCATATTAAATCTTATGAGTAGTCCACAATTTATTTATCCATTCTACTGTTAATAGACATTTTGATCATTTCCAGTGTTTTGCTAGTACAAACAGTGCTGCTATGAATATTCTTGTTTTTGTTTCTTGATACATATATGGAGTTTCTCTAGAATAAACGTTCTGAAAATGTGATCTACAGACCCCTGAGTAAAGATCAAAAATTATTTTCATAATAAACTAAGATGTTAGTTGCCTCTTCACTGTGTTGACATTTGCATTGATGTTGTAAAAGCAATAATGGGTAAAACTGCTGCCACTTTAGCATGAACAAAGGCAGCCACCAAATTGCACTAGTAGTTGTTGTTCCTTTGTCTTTTTTTTTTTTAAAAGATGACCGGTAAGGGGATCTTAACCCTTGACTTGGTGTTGTCAGCACCTCACTCAGCCAGTGAGTGAACCGGCCATCCCTATATGGGATCCGAACCCGTGGCCTTGGTGTTATCAGCACCACACTCTCCCGAGTGAGCCACAGGCCGGCCCGTTCCTTTGAAGGCTGTCTTTTTTCTGTGGCTGCTGGTAAAATTTCGTCTTTATTTTCACCAGTGTTCCAGTTACCTATTGCTACATAACAATCAACTCTGCAGACAGATCATATTTTCCAAAGACTACTGCAACAATAACTCCCATCCCACGTGTTCTTCGAACCTTGCCATTCCCCTATCAAGAGATAGAATAGCTGGGCCGGCCCGGTGGCGCACTGTATAGGTGCGCTGCTTGGGAAGCGTGGCGGCGCTCCTGCCCGAGAGTTCGGATCCCACATACAGACCGGTTCCTGCTCACTGGCATGGGAGCAGCACCGAGGGTTGCAATCCCGTTGCCGGTCCCCAGGCCGGTACGGGGGCAACACTGAGGGTTGCGATCCGTTGCCGGACACGGAAAAAGACAAAAGACAGAAAAAAAAAAAAAAAGAGAGATAGAATAGCTCTTGCTCATGCCTTTCTTGCAATGTGATACCCTGCATTGCTGAAGTGTTCCCTGGACTTTGGACTTCCCAGCCTCCAAAACCTGCTGGACAATGTTCCTTTAGGGGTTTGTCTTTGGAGGAGATGAAGAGGTTTTCAGTACTCACCCACTGACAAATATGGCTATGTGTGTGATCCCATGAGCCTGATGCATTTTCTTTCTTGCCAGAATAGTGGCTGCTCTGAGGACAGCAGCTGACAGCATTTGGCATATACCTAAGGAGAATTCTTCCCCAAATTGACAGCAACAATTCCAACCATCGCAGGCTTGTTTCCAATTATAATATTTTACCTTCTAAGGTGTCCTTAAGTTGGCTTGTATATACTGTGTTGCAAGTTAACATGATTAACTCCATCTTTGTCCCAGTTGTAAAAACAGCTAAACGCATTTCTGCACTCTGTAGCTCTGTGGTCACAAGCCTGTTCCTTTGTTAGGAAGGAAACCACAGACTGCCAGCTCTTTCCTGTGTAGATGAGAGACAATGTCGCTTTCTAAAGCAGACCCCTCCTCAAGTAACCACATTTCCTGCCCTTATACCCAGGTGTGAGAGACCCTTACTCAAGAAGCTTCTTTACCTAGGTTTAACTCACAACCACTGACCATTTAAACTAAACATATTTTTTGTAGAAAATTTTATGCTCTGCTATAACCTGCATATTTCAGCTTCTGCAAACCAGCTTGCTTGCTCTTGCAGAACATCCTATATGCCAAATAGGACGTTGTTTATGCCTATAAGAACCTTTCCCTAATAAGGCTAGGGGCTGCACTCTATCCAGACTGCATGGGGAGACAGCCTCTGATTGGCAGGAGAAATAAACCTTTCACAACCCTCAAGTATTTTTGTGTGGTGTCCACTTTATTGTGAACTGCACCTCACAACAACTGGTCCTATATAATTCCCTATCTCTAGTTGGGCTTATGGATTTGTGGCTAAAGAATGAAGTACAGAAGAACCAAGACAATGTACATGAAGAATTGTTTTTAATTTTGTAAACAAAAAAACAAATTTATCTTATTACTTGGAGATGGGGCCTAAGTCTGTAGTGGGCATTTAACAATTACTATGTTTCTTATACTGAATTATGTAGACTTGTGTTTGAGAGCTGTGCGTCTGATTTCTTAGAATGCTGTTCATTATTTTTATCTTGTTATGTTGCTTCTGGTGTTCAGCTCTATGATTAAAGATTGTGGGCCGGCCCATGGCTCACTTGGGAGAGTGCAGTGCTGATAACACCAAGGTCCTGGGTTCGGATCCCATATCGGGATGGCCGGTTAGCTCACTGGGTGAGTGTGGTGCTGACAACACCAAGTCAAGGGTTAAGATCCCCTTGCCAGTCATCTTTAAAAAAAAAAAGATTCTTTGGTGGACAGAGGAAAAACAAAAAATAGAGTATATATCCACTTTCCTTGGACCCAAACAGGTCTTTGTGTCTACCTCAACCCAATATAGTACAGTGGAAGTGATGTTATGGGACTTCCAAAGCTACGTCATAAAAATGACATGTATTTCGGGCCAGCCCTGTGGCTCACTTGGGAGAGTGCAGCGCTGGTAGAGCTGAAGCTGCAGGCTTGGATCCTATATAGGGATGGCCGGTACACGCACTGGCTGAGCGTGGTGCAGATGACACCGAGCCAGGGGTTACGATCCCCTTACCAGTCAAAAAAAAAAAAAGACGTATTTCTGCCTTGTTCTCTTGGGATTTTTTTTTTTTTTTTTTTTTTTGGTATGGGTATTCAAACCCTTGACCTTGGTATTACAACACCATGCTCTAACCAACTGAATTAACCAGCCATCCTGGGATGTTCATTCTTGAAATCCAGATACCATGCTGTGAGGAAGCCCAACCAGCCTGTGGAGAAATCATATGCACAGGAATCACAGCCTGCTTTAGGTGACTTATGTTGTGGGATTCTTTCAGTTGTTAATTGTTTTGTGATAAACCATCCCAAAACATAATGACTTAAAATAATAACCATTTATTTTTCTCAAGAGTCAACAAATTGGACAGGACTCAGTGGGAATGGATTACCTCTGTTCCAAGTGGCATTGGCTGGGGACATTTTGACTGAGGGTTGGAATGCCTACAGTTGGCCTCTCCATGTCTAAGTGGCAGATGGAAGTTGGAAAGGCCACAAAAAGACTGTTAGTGAAATTCTAAGGGCCACAAGGAGACTATTATTGAAGGCTTAAAGGAGAGCAAGAAAAACATATTGGAAGCTGAAGCAACACTGACATGTGTAATAATATGAAAAATAGAAAATATACCTAATTAACTCAATCAACTAGCCAAGGTGATTTCCCAGCAGAATACTGAAAGTAACCTGGCTTCTTTTTCTGCCTATGATGAAATGCAGAGGAAGAGATAAGCTAAAGAATGAACTGTTAAATATGAAGGAACCAGGATTTGCCAAGTTTGACAATAACAGTGTTTCTCATTCCCATCCTCTCCAGATGGCAAATGATTCTCTAATTAAGAAGGGACTTCAGGGCCGGCCCGGTGGCGCACTGGAGAGTGCGCCGCTTGGGAGCGCAGCAGCGCTCCCGCCTAGGGTTCGGATCCCATGTGGAGACCGGTTCCCACTCACTGGCTGAGCGCGGTGCGGGCGCAACACCGAGGGTTGCGGTCCCGTTGCCGGTCCCCGGTACGGGCGCGACACCGAGGGTTGCGGTCCCATTGCCGGTCCCCGGTACGGGCGCGACACCGAGGGTTGCGGTCCCATTGCCGGTCCCCGGTACGGGCGCGACACCGAGGGTTGCGGTCCCATTGCCGGTCCCCGGTACGGGCGCGACACCGAGGGTTGCGGTCCCATTGCCGGTCCCCGGTACGGGCGCGACACCGAGGGTTGCGGTCCCATTGCCGGTCCCCGGTACGGGCGCGACACCGAGGGTTGCGGTCCCATTGCCGGTCCCCGGTACGGGCGCGACACCGAGGGTTGCGATCCCATTACTGGTCAGTAAAAAAGACAAAAAAAAAAAGGAAAAAGAAGGGACTTCAGACCAAAGTCAACTCCAGGATAGGACAGTAAGATCCTTTGTAAAGACCTTAGAAAGATTCAGAGCAGTATTTCTTAGAACGTTTCAGACTGATCTGAAAAAAGGCCATCTAAAAAATTTAAGTATGTGCCTAACTGAACCTATTAAATAACAGGGCTTCTGGGAATCTTAAGGGTGTTGTCCTGCAGCATCACCACAGGGAGCCCAAGGTAGAGTTCTTATTTCAAACAGATTCATAGTGATGTATTTTGCCTAATGGAATAAACCCCACTAGGATGTTTACAAAACCCCCCCAGTTTTTTTTTTTTTCTTTTGGCGGCTGGCCAGTAAGCGGAACCGAACCCTTGAACTTGGTGTTATAAGGCCATGCTCTGAGCAATTGAGCTAACTGGCCGGCCCCTGACAAAGTTTTTTGGTTTTTGTGTTTTCTGCAGCTGGCTAGTAGAGGGAGCTGAACTGGTGACCTTAGTGTTATACGGCTGCCTCTAACCAAGTTAACTGGCCAGCCATTCCCACAAAGTTTTTAAGAGAACTTTTCTGATGGAAGCACTAGGAGCTCAAATTAAAAGGAAGAGAGTACATAATAAAAAGACAACTTACACAAAGTAAATGGAGTGCTAATGAAGGAATTGGCAACATGTTCTCAGGTGGATTTCAGAATTGCTAAGGGCCAATGACAGTTGTGCGCTTCCCATTTTCCCATTTTTGAACAGGAATGTCCGTAAGAGCTATCTTATACCTCTCCCACCATTGTATTATGGATGTGTCTATGAGGATAGTTTATTTCACAGGTGTTCAGATTGAGAAGAATGATACTCAAGATATAACTAAGGAACTGTTCTGAGGAGACTCATCTGTACCTGGACCTGATACAGATGACGAGGTCTTAGACCCTGAAACTGAGCATGATGCTATAATGGAATCAGACTTTAAGATGGGCCTTAGAGTAAGGATGAGTATATTTTACCTGAGGGAATAATATGAATCATTGCGGCCAGAAGACAGATTGTATTTTCTAAAGATGGCTACAATATTTCCCATTCCACATGCTCTTCTAGAACCTTGCCACTCTTTTTTCAAGAAGAGAGCTCTATGTTCTTCTTGTACTTGGGTGAGCCTTTGTGACTGCTTTGACCAACAGAGTATGGCAAGAGTGATGCTTCCAACATGAGGTCAAAAGAACGCCATGCAAGTCTGCCTTACTCTCTTGGGATGCTCCCTCTTGGTACTCAGCCCACGTAACAGTAAAAAGGCCCTGGTGGAGAGAAACTGAGAGCCCCCTAACCCACAGCCCTGCCTGAGTTCCCAGTTGACATCCAGCACCAACCTCCCTGCCTTGAAAGTAGATCCTCCAACCCCCAGTCAAAATGTCCCCAGCCAGTGCCACTTGGAACAGAGGTAATCCATTCCCACTGAGTCCTGTTCAATTTTCTGACTCTTGAGAAAAATAAATGGTTATTATTTTAAGTCATTACGTTTTGGGGTAGTTTATCACAAAACAATTAACAACTGAAACAATCCCAAAACATAAGCCACATAAAACAAGAACAGTCATTTATTTGTTCACAATTCTACAATTTGGACAGGGCTTGACAGGAACAACTCTTCTCTGCTCTAGGATGCCTGAAGCCTTTACTGGGAAGATTCAAATGGCTGGGGGCCAGAATCATTTGGAGATTTTTTCACTAATACATCTAGCACCTGGGCTGAGATAACTCAAAGGCTGACCTCACTTCAGGTCACAGGAGTGCTTACAATTGGCCTCTCCCTGTGTTTTGGGCTTCCTCACAGCATCACAGCCTAAAAGTAGTCAAACTTCTTACATGGTAGCTCAAGTTCCAAAAGCAGGTGTTCCCAGCAAACAAGGTAGAATCTTCATGTCCTTTTTTGACCTAGCCTCAGAAGTCACATGGCATTATTTCTGTTCTACTTTACTGACTGAAGCAGTCACAAGTCCATCCAGACTTGAAGGGAGGCAACATAGGTCTCCCACCTCTTGGTGGGAGAAATGTCAAAGAATGTACAGCTATGTTTTAAAACTGCCATAAATGGTTTTACTGTGATGTGTTAAATATAGTTTCTTTTGTATTTACCCTGCCTGGGGTTTATATTGCTTCTTGAATTTCTGGCTTGATGTCATTGACATCAGTTTTGAAAAATTTTCAGATAGTCTCTCTTCAAATACACTCACACAACACTGTGTAGCCCTGATGTCAAGAAAAGTGAGGAATGGGCCGGCCCGGTGGCGCACTGCTACAGTGCGCCGCTTGGGAAGCGCGGCAGCGCTCCCGCCGAGGGTTCGGATCCCACATACAGACCGGTTCCCGCTCACTGGCTGAGCGAGGTGCGGGGGCAACACCGAGGGTTGCGATCCCGTTGCCGGTCCCAGTCCGGTACGGGCGCGACACTGAGGGTTGCGATCCGTTGCCGGTCACGAAAAAAGACAAAAAGGAAAAAAATAAAATAAAATAAAATAAACAAAAAGAAAAGTGAGGAATGATTCCTCTATGATTATCACATTATCATTTTCCAGGGTCTATTCTTAGCGCCCAGGAAGTAAGAGGGAAAACAGATTATAGTCATTCCCCCTTGGGACAGAGTTTAGACTTAACTATTCTAGAGACAGATGCTCCCAACTCCTTTCAAAGAATTCTTCTCTGACCTCCATAATGAAAAGGTCAGCTGCCTTTCTTTATATCAACACCCCTTTGTATGCTTTTGGCCAAAGAAATTCTACCCTGCTACCAGTAGTTGAACAGCAAACACTGGATGACCATTTTCTCGGAGTGATGGAAAAAGTCACCTAGCTTTAAAGCTCCATCTATGGCTCAAACCATTAACTAAAAAAACCTACAAATTTTAGCAGTGGGGATGCTTTTTATTTTTGTGTGTTGTATACCTCTGAATTGTCCACAACAAGCATGTGTTACATTAGTAAAATTAATGTCAAATAAAAATTCAATAAAGTTCCCTAAAATTCAGCATTAATGGCAAAGACATAAATTTAATGTTATCCAGGGGACAACTGATTCACATAGGGTTAGTGAAAACTGGAATCTGATCTTGAATCTTTCCTGTCCATAATAGACAAATATATTACAAATTGGAAGAAGCTCTCTTTATATTTCCCAGGTGTTCGCAGAAGAAGGATAGAATTTGCTTCCAAGCATCTATCTGGGCCTTAGAATGAGCCCTGGGCTCCCCACCCCAGATCACAGGTTTGTTCACTACTTGGTGCAGGGAAGCTGGGCACATGGGGAAGTAAGGAGGTTCAATGTAATGCCCAGTCCCAGGGTAAGAGATGATCTGGGGTTTTTTCTTTCCATGGGCCTGTAACCGTTCAGAGGCTATTTGGGCATATAACTCACTTTTCCAGTTACGGTCATCCTGACCAACAATGAAGAGGATGGGCCCCTGGGCCTTCTCTAATGGAATCATGCTGGGGTTCTCATACCCTCCTATAATATCATTCCGCATATCCACAATATCCAGGATGCCTGAGAAAGCTACTTTGATTCTCCTCAGGTCGTGGCCCAATGGTAGTATGCTAGTCTGCTTATAGTGTATGGCATGGTTTCCACTGAACCCAGATCCATTGATGGAAACTGTGGCTGAGACATTCTTCAAGAATGAGGCCATTGAGAGACAAATATCTGCCCCTAGAGAAATGCCCAGAAGCCCAATGCCTGGGCCCTTAACCTGGAAGAAAAGAAGAAAGAAGAGTCAAGAATTTACCCAATACAAAAATGTTTTTCTAAAATACAACTAGAGATGCTGCTATATTTAATCTGTAAATTGTCCATAAGAGAATCAACCTCAGCTGACAGGGAAGTTTCTTCCCATGTATTGAATATCTGATTGAACACATGGCAAACAAATCTTTAACTGGCAAATTTGGAAACTGGTTATGAAAATCTCAGAGAATCAACTACTAGAGAATGCTGAGTCACAGAGCCTGTCGAGTTCAGGGCCTCATTCAGGTAGGCCTGATCCAAGTCTGAATGTTCAGAACTGTGCAGAACCAAGTTCTGTTCCAAGATGTGAATCATTCATCAGACCCCATCTGTATATATTGGGAAATGATTATCTTTACAGAAACAAAGCAAGATTTCAAAGTCCAATTAAGTAGTTCTTAGCTTCTGAAAGGGGTGGGCAAGTTCTGAACAAAATCTGAGAACATACTCTGATATCAGAAAACTAAAGATTAAAAAACAAGCATGCAAAGATAATAAATTAGAAGCTCAATTTGCACTACACAAGGAATCTTAAATATTAAATAAAATCTCTTGTGGATTTTATGATTAATCTATAACATGAACCCATATGACAGAGAAAGTGGAAATAAAAGGCACATGAAACCAAAGAAGAACGGTGGAAACCATTCAGTTCTGGTAGGGGAGAGGGGTGTTGTGACACTCATGGGTGGGGGAGAGAAAATAAATAAATAAGTAAACAAAGCCAAGGAAGTCTCCAAAAGAAATCCCCTCTGTGAAAAACACCAGCATCACTGCAGCTGGTACAGGTGACACCCCCCCATGGAGATATTTCTAGAGATATTGATTAAATAAAAGACATGAGAAGAACCTGGGGGTGTTGAAGCATGTAGCTCAGGGCTTCTTCAAAGTAGTCCAGGTGTAAGCTGCTCAATTCCTTGGGGAGATCTTCAAAGTCATAATAAGCTAGAGCCAACGTGGCAAAGCCATGGCCAGCTAAAAGGCTGGCTCGATATTCCAGCAAGCCTCCTCCCAAACCAAAGATGTCAATGATCCCTGGGAAAGGTCCAGGTCCTAGAGGAGGGAATATTATAAAGGGAAAGCATTATATAATTTAAAGAATTTGCTTCCCTTTTAGATACCTTTATAAATTATTTAGTGGGTTCCTATGAATCAAAGAAAAGAACAGATACCTGAGTCACTACTAAAAAGAGATACAAGCTCCTTGGGGGCAGAAAAATCTAAAACACAGAGTACATTCCCACTGATGATTTAATCCTCCATATGATTCTATGGTAAATTATCTGCAAGGCTCTAAGAATCTTTAGCTGTAAGGGAGAGAAAGTCTTTCAGTAATGAATACACCAAGGAAGGAGGAATTTCACGTTTTACAGTGTTGATTCGCAAGGCTCTAAGAATCTTTAGCTGTAAGGGAGAGAAACAAAGTCTTTCAGTAATGAATACACCAAGGAAGGAGGAATTTCACGTTTTACAGTGTTGATTCTGAGTACTTTTTTGGAGTCTAGACATTGAATAAAGAATCTGGAATAAATCTTTATGTCCTGTGGCATCAACCCTCAGGTTTTTTGTTACTGATATTTCAGATGCCTATTTAAAGAGAGAGGAAAGGAAGAGAAATACCCAGAGATAGCTTTAGGTGAGGGAGGCAGTGAAATCTAATGTGTGATCAGTGGTAGCACGGGTCATGAAGAAGTGGAGAAAGGGCCCAGTGTGCTCAGGACACTAGACAAGGGCGACATGGCAATAACCTCCTTGACGTTTTGCCAAAGACCAGTTGGATTGATGCCTGCAGGGATCTACAACGTAGTGATTAACAGTAAAATGGACAATGTACCTACCGACCCCGAACCTGTTTTTTCATCTGCAGAACAGTACCCACCTCACTGTAATATTATAGAGATTAAATGACATAAAGCAAATAAAAGGCACAGCACAGAGCCTAACATATCAAAGTCCTCCATTTTGGTTGAGCGGCCACTGACATAATCAATGCCAGCTGCTTTGACCATGCTCCAGAGCCAAACCCCACTACAGCAGCCCCTGAAACCCCCGGCAGCCCAGGCCATACGCTCACACCCTGCAGCGCCAGTACTCACCTGGCGGCAGGAAGAGCGAGCCGCGCACCCGGCCCGCGCGCACCGGCTCCCGCCGCACCCCAGGCCGCAGGAAGTGGCTCTCGTGCACCGCCCGGCCCAGGAGCCGCCCGGCCTCGGGCTCGTGGCCGTCCAGCACCTCCAGCTCCACGACGAACGGCGTCCGCACGTCCCGCTTCAGAAAGCGCCAAAAAGGCTTGTCGGGCTCCAGGGCCCAGAACAGCCCCATGGGCTCGAGCCCCGCGAAGCTGCCGCCCAGCGCGGGCGCGCGCGCCAGGTCCAGCTCGCCGCCGGCGTCCGCGCGGTAGCGCGCGTGGGCCCGGAAGAGCGCGCCCTTCTCGTCGCGCAGGGACGCGCGCAGCGTAACCGGCTGCTCGGGGGCCAGGCCGCGCACGGTGATGCGCACCGGCTCGTCCCAGCAGCTGCGGCCCGGGGGCTCTAGGCTCACGGTCGCTGCCATCTCTGACTCGGGGCGGGGAAGCCCGAGGCCGAGGCCCGTCCGAGCTCTTGGCGAGCGCGTCCTGACGGGAGAGAGACTGACGGGGTCTGGCGTCCCCTGGCGCCCGGAGCAGTGGGTGGCTGAGCCGCCTCAGGAGGCGTCTGGGCGGACTCGCCTGAGGTAAAAGGAACCAGGCTCCTCCCGGCCGGGGCGCTCAGGGACTTCCACAGGTCTGGATGTGGCTCCAGACCCGCCCCAGGACGCTTGTCTACCTCACGCCATCCTCACCTGTTGCAGTGAAAGTTCTTGGATAGTAGATTGGTGGCGAAACCAGAGGTGAATGAGATCGAGCCGAATTCCGGCCCCTCCGTGGGTTCCATGGCAACTTTTTTTTTTTTTTTTAAAGCTTTTAATAAATTATAACTTATCGAGGAAGGGCTCGCTGCCCGATGTGCACAGAATCAGCACAATGGCACTGTTTATTGTGAGAAGAAACGGTTTTATTTTCGAGGTCGGCAGGTAAGGCAAGGCTCCCAAATCTGTCTTCCGAACCAGGGATAGAAAGCGGTTTTTAATTTTTATTATTTTGGGTTTTGGCAGCTAGCCGGGTATGGGGGTTCAAACCCTGAACCTTGGTGTTAGAAGCACCTCGTTTTAACCAACTGAGCCGACCGGCCAGCCCTAAACCTCTCTCTTGATAGGGTTAATTATTCAATACACAATTGGGAATTTTTAAACTTTCTTTTCACCTCTCTGTGGAACCTTTCAATCTGAAGCCTAAAGTCTGCACATATTCAGCCTCATCCCTTGTGACCACGTACATCCTGAGTGCAGAATGACTTAGAAGCTGAGGAGGGCGACCTCTATACTGTGGCTGTGTTTCCGCTTATCCTGAGTTCTTAAAGCTAAGTGAGGAGCTGGCGAGTTTGCTCGGTTGATTAGAGCGTGGTGTTGATAACACCAAGAACCGCTAAAAAAAAAACACACACACACACAAAAAAAACAACTTAGTGAACTTGATAAGTGAAGCCTAGTGTGTCTCCTATATTTGTTAATCCAAAGCCTAGACCATTGCTACTAGCAGAACAGAACATGCATTGCAATCTTCCATGCCTGAATTTTTTTCATACATCTCCAATCTCTTAATCTTTTAGAAAAATTCTGAGAGATTATCTTAACTCTTACTTCGAAATTCCTAATTTGGCTATTAGCCATGTCAGTTTTGTTTTTCAGCTTATCTGCTGAATTGTTTAGGTGGGTAATCATTTATAATTTCCAATCTTTTCCCGTTGATTGCTTTTTTTTTTTTTTTTTGGTGGCTAGCATTAAGTAAGGGGATCCAAACCCTGGACCTTGGTGTTATAACATCATGCTCTAACCAACTTATCTGCTTTTTAATTGAAACCTTTCTTGTTTTCAAGATACAGTATTCTCAAACATCAAATCTGAGCATGCCAATGAGAATTTCTTCTATATTGTCTTTGGTCCCCTGGATTATCTGTGTTTACTGTTGGGTCAGTGGTTTTTTTGCTCAATGTGGTCTTTGTGATTCATGCTGTTAGATAAAAATTGTAGGAGGCCATTGTTTTGGGTTAAGTTCCTGCACTAGGTCCTGTCGAGCTGGATCACAGACCCCTCAGCCCCGTCCTGTGCAGGTCCTGAATCAGGTAAGCAAAAAAAAACCGAGCAGCCCCTGGCAAAGTGGACATGCTCTATTTTTAGACGCGAGCTCCATGGACCAGTGGTTCAGAGCTGCTGCTTTCCATACAGAAAGGTTTACAAAAGCGGCAACAAGCCAAAGGGTACAGGGGCGCACATGCACAGTAACTCTGCTCCTACATAACTTGTTTACAAAGTGTGTTCTGAATCATACCCTGCTGGGTGTGAGGCAGAGGGCCTGAGTACACTGATTCCCCTTTCCTCACAGGTCCCAAGAAGAAATTAAGCACAAAGCAGTATTTCGGTGCAAGATGAAAATTCTCCCTCAGTTTATCTTCAAAACTGAATATCAAGTGGGGATGGAAGACCCTGTGAAAACAAGTCAGGTGAAATAAGGTGTGTTCCTGGCAGAAATTTTGTTGATATCCGAATAGTAACAAGTACTGAAATAGAGGAAAAACAACTGGATGTTGTGGAAAAGGGGAGGAAGGAAAGAAGTCTGTGTCAAAACAGATTCTCTGGGCCAGCCCCATGGCTCACTCAGGAGAGTGTGGCGCTGGTAGCGCTGAGGCTGAGGGTTCGGATCCTATATGGGGATGGCCGGTGCCCTCACTGGCTGAGCGTGGTGCAGACAACACCAAGCCAAGGGTTACGATCCCCTTACCGGTCATCTTTAAAAAAAAAAAAAAAAAAAAAAAAAATTTTTTTTTTAAAGGGGGGAAAAAAAAATTTTTTTTTTTTTTTTTT
>NW_007726212.1:829689-854771 GCF_000696425.1 Galeopterus variegatus | reverse complement strand
TTTAAAAAAAAAAAAAAAAAAAAAAAAACTATTTTTCTACAGTAGGCAGTAAATAATCTTACTTTTCTATGTTAGACAGGAAACAAAGTAAACTCAGTATTCTGTGGTAATAACACAAAACTAAGAGGAAAAAAAAAATAGAAACAAAGTATTGGGTGAAAGGAAAAACCCCGGCCAGAGCCCAAAATAAGACACACCAGGAGACAGGGACTCAACCAAAGTGTATTGGGCAGGCAACATGAACAAGCAGGCTGCCTTCTCGAAAGTGGGAGCAGCCACAGGGAGAGTTGGGGTGGGCCTTTTATATCCAGTTAGGCTGAGCTGGACTGTTCCCATTGGCTAAGAAGGAAGGGGAGGGAAGCGAGCGGGATTTAAGCTGAGCTGGGACTTTCTCATAGGCTGGCAAAATTGCACGCGCAGGAAGGTGACGTGGCAGCTAGGGGATTTTTCTGGGTGGGGGTTTTCCGGGAGACTTTCTTAGGTGCCATTTTGTGTATCTCGGTCTTTAACGCCATTTTGCTTTTCTGGAGGAGGGTATATTAGCCAGCACTCCTCCCTCTTTGGTCTTAGATTGGGAGAAGGGCATCGAGATCATCTCTGGCTACTTCCTGCTGAGAAGGGGCGAAGAAGGGGGCGGGGGGACTTGGGAGGTGAGGAAGGAAGGTTTGCTTAGTCTAACGTGAGGGATAAGAGACCATAAACCCAGGTGCTGAAGATGGTAATTTCTTCCGTTGAAAAGGTGAGGAATGTCCCTTGGAGCCAAAGGTCACTGAGGCCCTCAAATATGTCTTCCGCTTGTTGGATGTTAGGGAGTAACCAACTGTCCTCCTGGAGGGCGTGGAGGAAAATAGATGTGTCCTCACCATCTGGTAGGGGTAGGTACGCTTGGTGGCTGTGGTGAGGAGAGCTACCTGGCTATCGAGGTGATTTGGCATTTTAGGGAGGTCAGGGCCTCTGCTGAAGCCTTGACAGCCACCTGGAGTTTTGGGGATAGATCTCTAGTGGAGTCTACAGAATGGATAAGAGCCCCTGTGCCTAGTCCCATGGCCACTAGAGAAGAGGCTAGAGAGACCCTGATGACTAAGGGGAGAAAGACTACACGCTTTTGGTTTTCTGGGGGGTTAATTAGGGCAATAATTTCTGCTTGGCTGTAACCGGTAAGTTGAGGGACCAGTGAAACAGGTAGGCAGAGAATTGAACCAGAAGCATTAAGAGTTTTGGAGAGGGGGCCATTGCACCAAAAGAAACCTCCAACAGGGGCATGGATTTTATGACCAGTTGTCCAGGTCTCTGTCAAATAAAATCTCCGCCTGAACCCTGAGTCAGGTGTGACAGGGCTAAGAAGCAGAAGCAAAATCAGGAAGGGGATGAAGGTGTATGGATGTTGTTTACACATCCTGCATGGGGGTTACTCCCAGTCAACCGCAATCTCACAAATGGGTGCGGCAATGGGCCAGGGCCAAGTAGGGAGTTCAAGCAGTTGCCACAAAAAAGAGAAAATGGGCCACACTTGAAAATCCAAATTTCCATGCAGTATGAGCGAGGAAGGGAAGAGTAGTAGTTACTCTGGAATTGGGGAGAGGGCGGGTATGCGGGATATATGAAGCTTTAAAGGATTGGTGGGAGAAATGGAACAAGTGAGCTTGTGAGAATGACCTGAGTGGTGAGGCTCTGTTCTGCAGTCGGGCGACCTCGCTGGCTTTAACCTGGAGATATGAATCCACGAGGTTAATTTTCCAGAGGCTTCTTCTAGCTGAGCAGCCATACGTGTACAAAGAACAACTTTAAGAGGTCCTTCCCATTTTGAGGTTAAAGGGCCCTTATCAGGTGGAAGAGAAAAATACACCCAATTGCTGGGGGACAAGGGAAATGAGGTGTGAGCCCTAGATGGGCTAGGTAAAAGGGTTTCTTGATCCTTCCACAGCTCTGAGCGGGTAAAAGAAAGAAGGGGGTAAGAGAGATGTCCTGGCAGACGACCAGGGGAAGGAATTAATCTGGGGGTATGGCCAGGTGGTCATACATGACCTGAAATGGAGATAGGGAAGAGGGCAGCTTTGGGAGAACTTGAAGGCGGAACAAGGCTAAAGGGAGTAATGTTACCCAATTAGAGTGGAGTTCAAGAGATAATTTAGTGAGGATATCTTTGAGAGTTCAGTTAGTGCATTCAACCTCTCCTGATGATTGGGGGTGATAAGGGATATGAAAATGCCATGGGATGTTGAGACCTCTTGCAACCCTTTGCATAACCTGGGAAATGAATTCAGGACCATTGTCTGACTGGAAGGATGTGGGGACCCCAAATCGTGGGATGATACGTGAAAGGAGGAGGGAAGCCACCATGGATGCTCTCTTATTAGATGTTGGGTATGCTTCTACCCATCCAAAAGATGTATCAACAAAAACAAGGAGATAAGAATGTTTATGTACTCTTGACATGTGAGTGAAATCAACCTGCTAATCCGTTCCAGGGGTGTGCCCTCTAACCTGGTGGGTTGGAAAAGAAGTGGGCCATAATGGGGTATGGGGATTAGTTTTTTGGAAAATTTGACATTTTTTTGTTAAATCTTGGAGAAAAATATTATCTTCTGGGGTTAGAAGAAAGAAACTAAGAATAATTTCAGGTTATGTACACTAGGGTGGAACAAAGAGTGTAAGTAAGATAAAAGTTGTTGTCTTCATGGATCCTTTAAAGGGTTCTCCGAAGGGGTTGGGGGGACTGTGACCATAACCAGTGCTGGATCGGAAGACATGGCTGCTTGCTTGGCAGCCTGATCCACCCTAGAATTACCTATGGTGATGGGAGAGGAGTCAGATTGATGTGACCAGCAATGGACTATGCCTATTTTGGAAGGCCAAAGTAATGCTTGTAAAAGTCTAGTGATAAACTTTGAATTGGTAATTGTGACTCCTTTCATGTTTAGAAGGCCCCTCTCCTTCCAAATTGCCGCATATGACAAAAGCATGTGGAACACATATTTATAATCAGTGTACAATGTAAGGGATTGATCCGTGGACAGCTCACAAGCCTGGGTGATCGCCACGAGTTCTGCCTGTTGGTTGGTTGTGTTGGGTGGTAAAGGTCTGGCCTCAATGATACTAGTGGAGGATATGATGGCATATCCCGCCCTTCATACTCCATTTATTAAGGAAGAGCTACCATCTGTACTAACCGGTATGGGAATATTGTAGGGGGAGTTTGTGGGCCGAATGAAACCTTTCCTTAATAGCTCATTGATAATTGGTTGTAAACCTAGCAGGCTATGGTAGGAAGAGGGTACTGGGCCTGGTGAGGGAAATATTGGGGGTCTCTGAGGGAGATTTGAACTTGGGGATTAACTTTGGATAGTGGCGGGGGGAGATTTGATTTGTCTGTAGGTTGGGCCACTCTGGTGACCAATAAGAGCAATGAAGGGGTATGGCAGAAAGAGATGTAGGCCTAGAACCTGGCCAATATATCTCGACCTAACAAGGGGGTTGGACATTGTGGCATCACAAGAAACTGATGAGCAAAGGAATGGTCCCCGAAGTGGCAAGTTATCCAGGGAGTTTTTAGTGGAAAAATGGTTTTGCCTCCTACCCTGACAATGGGCAGTGTGGAAGAGGAGGTAGGTCCCCAAAACTCCGTTAATACTGAGAAAGTGGCGCTGGTATCAAGGAGGAAAGAAATGGGGCGACCCTCAACTGAGAGATGTACCCTGGGCTCCCTGTTGGTGGTGAGGGCTGTCGTAGGTAGAGGGTGTCCTGGGACCCGTCAGTCATCCGACAGCAGTCCTAGAAGGCTGGGTGTGGGGTTCGAGATAGGTCCAGTCTCCCTACGGAGGCTGGGGCAATCCACTCCCCAGTGACCCGGAGTGTGGCATTTCAGACATGGCCTTGGTGGGGGCCTGGGGTTGGGGCATGATCATGCCCAATGTCCTTCCTTACCACTCTTGAAGCAGGGACCTGGGGATCCCTTTGGTGTGGTTGGGCCCCTTGAAAAGGCAGTTGGTAGTGAGGGCGTGGGCCCCTTTAAGGTCTCTGCCAGTAGTTGGTAACTTTGGTGTTTGGTTTTATCATCTTGGCCATTATAAACCTTGAATGCGGCAGCCAGTACTTCATTTTGAGGAGTGAGGGGCCCCCTTTCCAGTTTCTTTAATTTGCTCTTTATGTCAGGGAAACTCTGGTTAAAGAAATAGGTCATGAGAAGTTGTCTTCCCTCTGTGGTCTCTGGGTTTATGTTAGTATATTGTAAAACAGCCTTAGTGAGGTGATCTAAGAAAAAAGGATTTTCATTTTTATCTTGTATTATTTCTTGGATTTTTTCATAAGTAACTGTTTTTTGTGCAGCCCGTTTAAGCCCCGCCACTATGCAAGTAAGAAACTAATCACAGAGGGCCAATCTAGGGCGGGGGATGTTATAATCCCAAAGAGGGTTGGTTTCTGGGACAGCTTGTACCCCGATTGGGTGAGCAGGCGTGGTTTGATGGACTTCATCTCTGTATACCCTGGCCTCTAGCCAGACTCATCTATGTTCTTCTGGCAATAAAGAATTTGTGAGGATAGTGTGGGCGACATGGAAAGTTAAGCTATAGGCCTGGCAAAGGTATTGGAATTCCCTTGTGTAGACAACTGGGTTAGTTGTATAGGAACCCAAGCGTTTCTCAATTTGGGAAAGATCAGTCATGAACTCTAACGATACCCTCTGCTCCTGCCACCTCTCAGAGAGGAGCTAAAAGTGGAGGTTGGGCCGGAAGGGTGGGCCGGGTTTCATGGGCTCAGGATCGTGTATGAGGTGGGCTGGAAGGATGTGGTGGCGCAGGAGGGGCAGAAGGGGCGGGAAGAGCCAATGGCGGTTGGAGTCGAGGAGAAGCATGTCCCCAATATGGGGGGGCTCATCAGCTGGGCCAAAGTCAGGGGAAGGGGAGGAGGGGGGCAGGCAGAGAAGGCTTAGAAGCTAATAAGATCAGTTTTGGGGCACAGGTGGTACATAAAGCAGGGTTAGAACAGAGGTATGAAAAAGCCTGGACGTAGAGAATTTCGGCCCGTTTTCCCAATCGCTCGCAGAAGTTATATAAGTCCCGTAGAATGTCGGGGTTGAGGGACCCAAAGGGATGCCACCTGTTTTGATTATCTAAATTATATTTGGGTCATTCTTGGGTGGAAAACCTAACAAGTTTGTTTGGCTTAATATCCGCAGTCAGACACAAAGTGTGAAGATTAGTCAGGAGACATTTTAGAGGGGAGTCCGCTGGGAGAGATGAGGCACCTTCCAGAGAATGGAGGAGGAAGTACCGGACCCGAAGGGGCGTCCCCACTTTGGTTGGGGTACTGAGAGGTCTCAAACCACCGAAAGCGGTCGTCACCAGTTTCTGGCGGTTGAGGGACCCTAGAGGGTCGAAGAGCTTTGGGGCGCCTGGTGCCCGGGCTTACAAGTGCCTGGAGGGCAGAAACGAGAAACCCTGCAGCGAATGAGAGGGCAGAGAAAGGGTGGACCCTGCTTAACCAGGCGAGTCCCAAAGAGAGAGAGAGAGGGAGGGAGAGAGAGAGAGATGAAAGCGGTAATCTGAAGACTCACCGAGTAGAAGGCCGGTGTTGGATGTGCCAGTGGTGATTGGGAAGAAGGGCCAGGCTGAGTGTCATCACTGGTGTGGGCTCTGGGCCATGAGCAGAGAAACGGATGGGGACCCACTAGGGGTGGGGAAACCCATCCAAGTCACGGCACCAATGAAAGGAAAAACCCCAGCCCGAGCGCGAAATAAGACACACCAGGAGACAGGGACTCAACCAAAGTATATTAGGCAGGCAAAATGAACAAATGGGCTGCCCTCTCAAAAGTGGGAGCAGCAGCAGGGGGAGTCGGGATGGGCCTTTTATATCCAGTTAGGCTGAGTTGGACTGTTCCCATTGGCTAAGAAGGAAGAGGAGGGAAGCAATCGGGGTTTAAGCTAAGCTGGGACTTTCTCATAGGCGGGCATTGCGTGTGTGGGAAGGTGACTTAGCAGCTAGGGGATTTTTCTTGGTGGGGGTCTTCCGGGAAACTCTCAGGCGCCATTTTGAGTATCTTGGTCTTTAATGCCATTTTACTTTTCTGGCAGAGGGTATATTAGCCAACATTGGGCACTGGACTTAATATGGCAATAAAAACCAAAATATTTTCCATGAAAAAATAAGTTACACTGGTTTGGCAGTTTACATGACTACAAGTCCAATGGGCTGGTTCACCTTTCCCACTACTCTTCTCCATAGTTCCCAATTAGTGGCTATTTTAAATAGTTTGCCCTTCCACATGTATTAATTTCCTATTATAGATATAAAACCTTTACATTTTTTCCTGATTAAATTTGTACTATAGTATGTGATTAGCCAAGTTTCTGTAGACTTTGTTATTCTTAGACTTTTTTCTTTCTTTTTTTTTTTTTTTAAAAAAAGATGACCGGTAAGGGGATCTTAACCCTTGACTTGTGTTGTCAGCACCACGCTCAGCCAGTGAGCAAACCGGCCATCCCTATATAGGATCCGAACCCGTGGCCTTGGTGTTATCAGCACCGCACTCTCCTGAGTGAGCCATGGGCCAGCCCTTAGACTTTTTTCATGTAGGGCATACAAGAGTACTTTAAAAAGTTTGTGGAAAAATAGAATTAACAGATAATACAAATCTTTCCATGAAATTTTTGAAGTACTCTCATATTTATGGATAGTTTTCTGTCAGTGATTTCCAGCATTATTCTGCTGAATGTCTATAAGAATTTCTTAAAAAGAAAAGTAGGTATTCACGTTTTTTTAAAAAGGTGCATCCTCACCAACACTTCCTTTTTACCTTTTTAATAATAGCCATCCTAACAGGTGTGAGGTCATATTGTGGCTTTGATATGCATTTCCCTTATGATTAGTAGTGATGTTGAACACTTTTTCATATGGAATGTAGATGTATGTAGAGAAAAGGGAACCCTGTGACATAGGAGGTGCTGTTTCCATGGGCCTGAGTTACAGGACACACCCCTGTGTTTTCAAGCCATTCCCCAAGGCCTCAGGCCCCTCTGCTAGGCCCTCCCCTAGAGGAAAGTTACTGTTGCTTGTTAGGCCTATTTTCAGCACAAACACAGGGAAATTGAGAATACAAGAGGCTGGCTTATGCAAATCCAGTGGATTGGCGTGCTCAGTAGGGAAGGGTCATATAACCATGGAAGGTGAGCATGCTTAGTAAAGTGGATTTTATCCTTTGATTGGCCTTCCACTAGATGAGCTAATGAGTACAGAATATTCTTGACTATATTCAGCTTATGTAACAGGATTTGACCGATGAACATACTCCAAAGAGACCAACTGAGTATGTGCAAGACTGTTACGTAACAAGGAACCACCCCCTAATTTAATATTCATTAGATGGCATGAATATGTATTGCAAAAATATTAAAACTGAATCCTAGCGGAAGATGGGGTTGTCGCTCACTTTCCTGGGGCCAAACCACACTTCTCCAGCTTTACTTTTGTACTAAGCTTACTTTTAGTGGGTGGCTGCTCACCCTCTTGAGCCAACCTGCACTCTATACTAAATTTTTAAGTATTTCTTTCTTGTTAGACTTGGTGCAGGCATTACTCAGTCTCTGGAGCTAGGCTGCACTCTCTGTGAAATCTCTATCTCTTATTTGTTACATTAAACTTGTTCTCAATTTCCTTTTTTTTTTTGTCCTTTTGAGACCGGCCGCACCGTGCTCAGCCAGTGAGCACTGTGAGCGCACCGGTCATCCCTATATAGGATCCGAACCCGCGGCGGGAGTGCTACTGCGCTCCCAGTGCCGCACTCTCCCGAGTGCGCCACAGGCTCGGCCCCTTGTTCTCAATTTCTACTGTGACTCTGCTCTTGAATTCTTTCCTGTGGCAAGAACCTGGTAAGAGGTCAGGGTGGGTTGAGGCCTGCTATCACACTTCTAGACCCTCTCCTCAGACATCACTTGTATGCCGTTGGTGGGATTGTAAATTGGTACACCCACTATGGAAAACAGTTCCTCAAAAAACTCAAAATAGAGCTATCATACTATCCAGCAGTCCCACTACTGGGTATATAGTCAAAGGAAATGAAATCAATATTTCAAAGAGATATCTTCACTCTCATGTTTATTGTAGTATTATTCACAATGGCCAAGATATGGAAACAACCTAAGCGTCCACTGACAGATGAATGGATAAAGAAAGTGTGATATACACACGCACACACACACATAATGGAATATTAACTTTAAAAAAAGGAAATTCTGCCACGTGACAAAATGGATGAACCTAGAGTACATTATGCTACGTGAAATAAGCCAGACACAGAAAGATAAATACTGCATGATCTCACTCTTACATGAGAATCTAAAAAATGTTGAACTTATAGAAACAGAGTAGAACAGTGATTGTTAGAAGCTGAGGGGGAAAAAGGGATGTTGGTCAAAGGGTACAAACTTTGTACAAACTTTCAGTTATAAGATGAATAAATTCTGGAGACCTAATGTACAGCATGGTGACTATAGTTAATAATAATGTATACTTAAAATTTCCTGAGAGTGTTGCTGTGGTCCAAATGTTGGTGTTCCCCTCAAATTCAAATGTTGGAACTTAATACTAAAAGGTGGGGAAGTGATTAAGTCTTGAGGGCTCTGCCCTCATGAATGGGATTAGTGTCCATACAAAAGAGACTGAAGAAAGCTGCCTTGCCCCTTCCAGTGTGAGGATGTAGCAAGAAGGTGCCATCTATGAGGAAGGAACAGGCCCTCACCAGACACCAGATATGTTGCCTTGATCTTGGACCTCCCAGCCTCCAAAACCATGAGCAATAAATTTCTGTTATTTATAAATTACCCAGTCTCAGCTAGAATGAACTAAGGCAAGTGTCCCCACCAAAAACAAATGTGAAGCGATGAATAGGTTAATTAGCTTGATTGGAGAAATCATTTCACAGTATAATACATACATCAAAACATCATGCTGCACACCTTAAACGTATTTTTAAAAACCATACATATTGGACTTGGGGATCTGTGCCCAGGATGGAAGTGCTTGTGGAGGTTTGGACAGACATGGCACTGAAACAAGGTTGAGCTTCATCACCAGACTGCAGAGCAACAGAGGAGGTAGCTTCATCTCAGGAAATCATTTCTGTGCTGTAGATTTGGCTATATTCTACTACTATAGGACCATGAATTCCTTTAGAGAAAAGGTGTTGGAGTTTTGCTCAGGGAGATCTATGTGCTTAAACAGGGGTAGGGGCTGAGTAGAGAAGAGCAGAAGTAGCTGGTTGATGTTGAGCATTTAGTCAAGGGGATCTGGTTAGCAAAAATGTGGTCCAGTCAAATGGCCTCTAAATGGATGAAGAAGCTTAAGAAGCACTGTCTCCTTCTAAAATGGATTTTGCTTAGTGACTGCCCTGTCCCAATGTCCATGCAGAATGGGCCTACAAGTGCTGTTCAGAATGAAACCTTTCAGAAAGGGGAACAATTCTCCTCCCTTTATCTCTTGGGTCTGACTAGAAAGTATAAAGAAGTTATGAGGTCTCATAAAGTGTAAGATAGAAAAGGTCCACTGTTCCTATAAGCCACTGCAATAGAGTCTTTACTATTGTAATAGTGTCCATGTGGGTCCTTCACACCTTATTTTTCTAAAGTGTAATGTCAATTATATCATTCTCCTTCTTACAAAGCTTTAAGGTCTCCCTTCCCTGTCCAATCAAATATATTAAAGGCCACCTACCACATAGCATTCTCCTACCTTTGTAGTTTTACCACACTGCTATTTTTTCTCTTTTTTTACATGGTTGTTTGTCATTTTGCACTGACTGCTCTTTTATATATACCAGTATTCTATTGTGGACTACCTATATCTGAACACACTTGAGTTTTTCCACCACTGGGTCTCTGAGCCCGCTATTTCTACTTCCTAAAATGTCTTCTATCATCATCTCCATCTTGCAAAACCTAACAGACATATATATTCACACACATATATACAGTTTAAATAGTAAATAACAAACATATAAGCGGCTAATATATATGAGAATTATTTACTTCCTTAATACATAATGAAATGCTGCTAAGTCAGTAAGAAATAGATAAATATTCTAGGAGATCCAATCAAGATGGTGGAATAGACAGTCCGCAGCATCACTCTCTCCCACAAACCAACCAAATTTACAACTATAAAAATGTAACATCAGCCAAGGTGGGGCAGCTGGAGCTCAGGAGAAGAGGAGGAGAGACCTATGGAGTTCATGAAGGCAGGAGAAACTACGATGAGAGAAAGAAAAAGCTGCTCTGAGCACTTCGGGCCACGGCTGCTTTAAGGCTCGAGCTGATGAGCGCATGGAGCAGGAGCTGGCAGAAGCTACAGCTGTGCCCTTCAGATGGAGTTACTTGGAGGCAGCAAGAGAGAAGAGGGCCTTGGCAGCCCCCAAGACAGCAAGACCACTAATAGGGTTCCCATGGACCCATGCAGGAGCGAGGTGCCAGAACAACGTAAAAAAGGGAGCCATTAAGAGGCTGGTGAGTCATTGCAAGGGACCAGCCCAGGGCCCGTCCCATGGTAAGTGTTTGGAGCATGGGAGGTGGGGGAGATGGGCCCACTGGGAGAACACTGGCACACAGCAAGCACAGCCAATTTGCCCCCCAATCAGCACAGGACCACTCAGAGGAGACTGGTCAGGAATGCAGAATTGCATAGGGTGCAGTTTGATGAAAAAACTCAGGCCCGGATCAGAGATTCTACCAAACACAGATCCACCGGGTCTCTGGAGAGCTGGAAGTATCTATAAGATCAACCATTAAACCCTAAGCAGCACAAAAAGCCTTCGCTAGGGAAACAACAGGAAAGTAGCAATGTAGCTCAACCACACAGCTCAAGTACTGGTTCCCACAGGAAGTTCCCCTGTGTTAGAAGCAAAGGACAAAAAATTAGTTACAGCTCAGGCACACCACCAGCACCTTGGGGCTTGCCTGGGAACCAGAGGCTCGGATATGGGGACCGGACCTCACTCCCACTTCCAGGCAAACTGCACCAGTGCCTCGGGGCCAGCCTTGGGACCTGAAGCATGGAGAAGGGGACTGGACCCCCCACCCACAACCAGGCACAACACGCCAGCACCTTGGGGCCTGCCCAGGGACCTGAGGCAGGGAGAAGAGGACCGGACATCTCTCCCACAACCAGGAACACTGAGCCAGTGCCTTGGGGCTCACCCAGGGACCCGGGTTATGGAGTTGGAGACCAGACCACCCTCCCCAACCAGGCACAACATGCCAGCACCTCAGAGCCCAACCAGGGACTCAGGGAATGGAGAAGAGGACCGGACCTCTCTCCCACAACCAGGCACACTGAGCCAGCGCTTCAGGGCCCTCCTGGGGAACCGAGGCATGGAGAAGGGAACCGGACCTCTCTCCCACAACCAGGCACACTGAGCCAGTGCCTTAGGGCCCATCCAGGGACCCAGGGTATGGAGTCGGGGACCGGACCTCTCTCCCACAACCAGGCACACCAAGCCAGCACCTTGGGTCCTACCCAGTGACCCGAGGCATGGAGCCAGGAACCAGACCCTCCTCCTACAACAAGGCACACCACAACAGTACCTTGGGACCCACCCACGGACCTGAGGCAAGAAGGGGAATGGACTTCTCTCCCACAACTATGGACACCATGCCAGCACCTTGGGGCCTGCCTGGCCCAGAGGCATGCAGAAGGGGACTGGCCCTGTCTCCCACAACCAGGTACATCAAGCCAGTGCCTCAGGTCCCGCCCAGTGGCCTGAGGTATGGAGCCAGAGACTGGACCCTCTTCCCACAGCAGGCACAAAATGCCAGCACTTCAGGGCCCACCTGGGTACCCGAGGCATGGAGAAGGGGACTGGACCCTCTTCCCACAACCAGGCACATGGCACCAGTGCTTTGGGGCCTGCCTAGGGATTTGGGGCATGGAGAAGGGGACTGGACCCCTCTCCCACAACTAGGCACGTGGCACCAGCGCCTTGGGGCCTGCCCAGGGACCAGAGGCATGGAGAAGAGGACCACACACACCCCACAACCAGGCATACCGCCAGTGCCAAGGAGCATACCAAAATAGCACCTCCACGTGGGTGGCCCACCACAGCCACCACAATAACCATGGCTGCTAAAAACGTGGCTAGACGCCACAACCACCACACAGATGGTCTGCCAACCACTGGAGTGCATTCACACAAGAGTCACCAGCAGGACAAAAAAAAGAAGAGGATGTCTCTTTCCACAAAACCTATTTCAGACTGACAGAAGAAGCATCTGCTCTGTGATAATATTGGGGGACCTGATCACATCTCTCAGCATTGAACAGATCATCTAGGCAACAAATTAACAGAGTAACCATTATTCTTTCAGAAGGAGAGAAGAAATCTAGGGCAATTAGAGGGGGGAGGAGGAGGGAATGGGGAAAGGGGAGAGACTGGACAAGGAGCATAAAGAATAATTACGATTTGTAACAATATATATGCTAGTAATATTGATTTAATCAACATTGATCTCAATGTTCAACCCCAAAAATATGTATTATTAATTTTGATTCAATAAATAAAATAAATTAAAAAAAAAAAAGAAATAGATAAATATTCTAGAAGAGTGACACAGTTAAAAAAAAAAAAAAAAAAGGAAGAAACACAAATAGTTTCCCAGTAAGAAAGGAAAATAAGGGCTGGCTGATTAGCTCAGTTGGTTAGAGTGAGGTGCTGGGTTCAATCTCTGTACGCCAGCCGCCAAAAAATAAGGGAAAATATTCAACCTCACTAATAACAATGAAAAAGCAAAACTATGAGATGCTCTTTTTAGCCCATAAAATTTGTAAACATAAAAAGATACACATGCGCACATGCATACACATTCACACTGTGCCAGTACTGGCAATGGTGCAGTGCAACAGAGCTGTCTCATACCGTGCTCCACATGATGTACACTGATAATTTCTGGTATGTGTACAAAAGAGATAAAACTATTCATAACCCTTTGCCCAGTAATTTCACTGCAAAGAATATCTCCTAAGGAATAATCAGTGATACACGCCAAGACATGTATGTACAAGTCCCTTCACCACAACACCAGACTTTATTATGAAAAACTGTCAACAATGTCAAGGCCTAACAATAGGGGATTGGTTAAATGAAGGATCGTTAATACAAATCTATTGAATATAAGTCACTGTTTTTAAAAAAAATTATATGTTTAACACCAAGGTCACGGGTTTGGATCCCCATACCAGCCAGCCATCAGATAGATAAATAATAAATACAAAATTGTACATTTGGGGCCGGCCCGGTGGCGCACTGCTACAGTGCGCCGCTTGGGAGCGTGGTGGCGCTCCCGCCGAGGGTTCAGATCCCACATACAGACCGGTTCCTGCTCACTGGCTGAGCGAGGTGCGGGCGCAACACTGAGGGTTGCGATCCCGTTGCCGGTCCCGGTCCGGTACGGGCGCGACACTGAGGGTTGCGGTCCATTGCCGGACACGAAAAAAGACAAAAAAAAAAAAATTGTACATTTGAAGAATATAATAGTGACATGGTAAAATGCTCACCATGTGATACTAAAGTAAAAAGTGTAACAACAATACACACAACAAAATCCCAGTCTTCTAAAATGCTCATATATATGTAGAGAACAAAAGCCTGAAGGAAAATGGAAATATATGAGATTGTTAAGGGCACTAGGTTCTAGGTGAGATTATTTTCTACTGAGTTTTCTCCATTTTTCCAAATTTTCTATGAATTTTTATTACTTGAGATTCAGAAAAATGAAGTCCCATCAGTTCTTCTTAAAATTAATTTATTTATTTATTTTGGCCACTGTACAGGGATCTGAACCTATCAGTTCTTTAAGACCCATATTAGCCAGCCCGGTGGCGCACTGGAGAGTGCGCCGCTTGGGAGCATGGCGGTGCTCCCGCCGAGGGTTCGGATCCCATGTGGAGACCGGTTCCCGCTCACTGGCTGAGCGCGGTGCGCGCACGACACTGAGGGTTGCGATCCCGTTACCGGTCAGTAAAAAAAAAAGACAAAAAGGAAAAAAAAAATTGCTATTGCTACAATATACAGACTTTAGGGCCGGCCCGGTGGCGCACTGGAGAGTGCACCGCTTGGGAGTGTGGCGGCGCTCCCGCCAAGGGTTCGGATCCCATGTGGAGATCGGTTCCCGCTCACTGGCTGAGCGCGGTGCGGGCGCAACACCGAGGGTTGTGATCCCGTTGCCGGTCCCCAGTACGGGTGCGACACCGAGGGTTGCGATCCCATTACCGGTCAGTAAAAAAAGACAAAAAGGAATAAAAAAAAAAAAAAAAAAAAAGACCCATATTAAATGCCACCATCTCTGAATTCTTTTCTAATCTTCACTCCAATAGTATGTAGTTTTGCTCCTCCCTCCATAATACCTCACTATGGCATCTTTATTGTATCTTTTCTTATCTACTCTTACCCAAAAGAATCTAAAGAGGAAATCATCTTTGTGTCTTTTGTAATACATGGTCTACAATATGATTTGGTCATTGTATTCGTCCATTTGCGTTGCTTACAACAAAATGCTTGGAACTGGGTAATTTATAAAGAAAATGAAATTTATTGCTTACAGTTTCTGAGGCTGAGAAGTCCAAAGTCTATCTGGCAGTGTCGACAGTGACCCAGGGGTCTCACATTGCAAGATGGTGGAAGCAGAGAAAGCAAGACAGACTCTCCTCTACTTTTAAAGCCCTCAGAACCACATCCCTGACCACCATTTTTAATCCATTAACTACGGCATGGTCCTACAATCCAATCACCTCTTCAAGGCTCCACCTTTCATAATAGGATTTCCCACCCTCTTAACAGTCACAGTGGGGGCTAAGTTTCTAAAACATAAAATGTGGGGGATACAATTCAAGCTTCAATGAGTTTTGGGAGGATATAATTCAATCCACTGCAGTCATTAATAGACCATTAATAATCTCTGATGATGCTTTTGCTTTTTATTCCTCATGACCAGCCCCAGAATCTCTAGAGAAGCCTGACACTCCAGGGTAATAAACAGCAAGATTTCTTGAAGTGCCTTAGAGTATCATGCTTACTCTTGTCTGATGTATATAGCAAGGACAGGAAAGAATGGAAAGAGGAAAGTAAAGAGAAGAAAGAGGAAAAAAAGAAGGGGAAATCCCATATACATTGTTAATAATAAAGGGAAGGGCTGTAGGCATTTTTGAGCTGATTGTCATCCATATACCTCCTCCAAAACCATACTATTGCATCAAGGCCAGGGCTTAAACATGGTTCCAGATCTACTCTTTTTTTAAAAAAAATTTTTTTGGGGGGCAGCCAGTTAGCTCACTTGGGAGTGTGTGGTGCTGGTAACACCAAGGACACGTGTTTGGATCCTTGTACTGAACCCGCGGCCTTGGTGTTATCAGCACCGCACTCTACCGAGTGAGCCATGGGCCGGCCCCAGATCTACTCCTTCCAGATCTACTCTTTTTTTAAAAAAAATTTTTTTGGGGGGCAGCCAGTTAGCTCACTTGGGAGTGTGTGGTGCTGGTAACACCAAGGACACGTGTTTGGATCCTTGTACTGGCCACCCATCAAAAATAATTTTCATTGTACATGTTTATGGGGTACAGCTTGTTGTTTCAATACATGCATATATTATATAATGATCTAAAGATCTATTTTTTATGTATGAAAATTGTCAGCATCAAAATGGAGTCACTTGTGTTAACTCTGACACATGGAGCCAGGGAAGACTGTGAAGTGGGGGTTCTCATGCACAAATGCCTGATAACAAAAACTATCACAAAAGACTGCAAAAACTACAACCTTGCACAAAGGACACTGCAAGCTTATACAACACAGTACTTATGCGAGGACATCTGCCCAGCAACTGCCTGTCCAACCTCCAACTGGTGCCACCCTTGTTATTGATCCTTGTAGCCAAGGATAATTATCTCAAAAATTATAGAATCCTCCCTCATTTTTCCTTTAAAAACCTTTGTCTTTACGTCCCTGAATACACACATAGTTTACTATGGTACGTGTATTCCCATTGCAGTGCCCATTCCAGAACAGTCACTTTCTTTTAGAGTCTCTGTTATTTAGGTGGACATGTATATTTAACACATGGTGCCTTGAAACAAACCCCCCACCCCCAAATCCAGGAATTCTCAAAGCTTATATGGGTGAAAGAAAAGCCATTTCCTTTCCCTGGGGCTACTGTCCTGCAGAGACCATGGGAAGGCTTTAGGGGGTTCATGAATACACCTGAAATCACAAAATACTGTGCATTCTCTTTATGGCACAGATGGGTCTATCAAGAAATGGCTGAAATTAATAGACACATGGCTCTGTGCCCAAATATAATGAAGAACCACAGATATAAGGGAAGCAGCTTAGTAAATGAAGAATATGGGTTTGGTGATACTGAGCACCAGCTCTACATTTAGTATGCAAAGGACTTCTCTGAGTCTTGGTTTCCTCATCTAGAAAATGAAGATGAAACCTGCCTCATTGACTGGTAAAGATTAAATAATAAGCACATGGTGGTATAGGAAAAAATCTGACAAAACAAAAAGAGCACTTTATTTTTTTCTGAGTTTCAGGGAAAAAAACGTCAGGAATTGCTTTATTAAAAAAGAAAAGGAAACAACACGATAATCATAAGTTATTTTTTTCTTTAAATACAATTAAGGTTTAAGAAAAATTTGTATCAAATGATACAAATATTAAATTATCATTTGTTTTCATGTTTATCATTGTTAAAATCACTCATGTAATTTATCTAAATAATGTTTTACCAGCTTTTGAAACAAATCCTAAGGGTCTCTGTGTTTATACATAACTTAAAATTTATTTGCACTAGGAGAATCTGTCTTGTTTTTTTTTTAAACAATAAAGATGACAGAATTTATTGATGAACAGACTGGTAAAAGTGCAAAACAATAAAAATACCAAGAGTTATCTGGGTATGGAGAACCTGTTGCTACACAATGCCGGTCAGTGTGTATAAATTAGTACAATGTTTCTAGAAGGCAATCCAGAAATGTGTTTACCAGACACCTGGACAGTTCCTTTGATGAAGTAATTTAACTTCTAGGAATTTAAAGGAAGGAAAGAAGACATTCACAAAGAAATTCATTTCACCATTGCATATAATAGCAAAAAAAAAAAAAAAACTATAAACATAAATGAGTAACAATAAAGGATTGATTAAATATGTTTTGGTTTAACACTCAATGAAATACTACATAACCATTAAGATATTGAGTAGAATATTAATTGATGGGGAGAGCTGTTAACAGCATATTGTTTGGAGGAGAAAAAAGCAGGTTACAAAACAGTATGATTCCAAGTTACAAATTAGAACACATGATAATAATAATAAAATAAAATCTTCTCTGACCACCCTTTCCTTTTAGGGGCTGATTGGTTAGCTCAGATGGTTAGAGTACAGCCTTGTAACACCAAAGTCAAAGGCTGGGATCCCCATACTGGCCAGCCGCAAGAAAAAAATAATAACAAAATAAAGTCTTCTCAAGTTACAAATTAGTATTTACAGAATGACCGAACTTTTGTAAAATAGATGTGATCAATATGAATAGGAAAGAAAAATCTGGAAATATATATGAAAATTAACAGTGGTCATCATTGGGTAATATTAGATATTTTTAATTTTTCTTTTGATGCTTGCCAGTATTTTCTAACAATGCTATAATTACATATTGTTTAAGTGATAAGAGGTTGGATCAGATGCCTTACAAAGTGCGTGCCAACTCTGACATCTTGGGCATCTATGACTGATGGGACTTCAAACAACTCATATTTAGTGTGGGCTTACTGTGTGGCCTTTGGAGCCTAAGTCTTTGCGGACAGCTGCAGCCTTCTTCATTCCTCTCTCCCCACACTTGCCGCCCAGCTGTCTCCCCTGACAGCCCGGGAGCTTCTCTTCACAGGGCCCAGCTGTACCTATCTGTAATCCATGTGCCTCACCAAGAGCTGGGCAAAGTAACATGGCTCAGCTTGCTGACAAGGTTCCATGTGGGCACAAAGAGATAAAATGACACAGCTCTGGCTCTAGATTCTTACTGGACACAGGACTCACACTTAATGTGTTTAGTTGTGTAACAGGCTAAGAAAACCAGAGGAGAAAAAGCAGGGCAAGCTGGGCTGGGAAGGCCTACTAGAGGAGAAGGTCATGCAGGAAGGGTGGGCAAGGGCACTCCAGGTGAGGGGCATAGCTTGAGCAAAAGTGGAGCCAACTCAAAGTCCTTTGGAATACATTCAGGCCTACTAGAGGAGAAGGTCATGCAGGAAGGGTGGGCAAGGGCACTCCAGGTGAGGGGCACAGCTTGAGCAAAAGTGGAGCCAACTCAAAGTCCTTTGGAATACATTCTCAAACCTTTCCAAGAAGCTTTCACAATCTTTGTTCTGCTAAATATCTGAACTTTGGCCCCAGTGGGTAAAACTTAAATCTTCTTTTTTTTTTCTTTTTAATAAAAATATTTATAAATAATAACAGAGGCCAATAAATTCCAAGTATTACTTAACATGCAAAAAAAAGCTTGTTCTTATCTCTTTTGTCAAATTTATTTTTTAATTTATTTTGAATGGACAAAATAATTGTTCATTTTCATGGGGTACACACAGAGGCCAATAAATTCCAAGTATTACTTAACATGCAAAAAAAAGCTTGTTCTTATCTCTTCTGTCAAATTTATTTTTTAATTTATTTTGAATGGACAAAATAATTGTTCATTTTCATGGGGTACAGTGTGTTGTTTCAATAAATGCATACAATGTGAATATATAATAATCAAATCAGGATAACTGCCATATCCATCACCTCAGATTTATCACTTCTTTGTGGTGAGAACACTTAAAATCCTCTCTTGCTATTTTTTTTTTTTTTATTCCTTTTTGTCTTTTTTACTGACCAGCAATGGGATCGCAACCCTCGGTGTTGCGCCCGCACCGCGCTCAGCCAGTGAGCAGGAACCGGTCTCCACATGGGATCCGAACCCTCGGAGGGAGCGCCGCTGCGCTCCCAAGCAGCGCACTCTCCAGTGCACAACCAGGCCGGCCCCTCTCTTGCTATTTTGAAATATACAATACATTGTGGACTATTGTTACACTGGTGTTGACTATTGTTACCTCAAATCAATTTATCCAAAACAAATATCCATTCTAACATCCCTCCAAGTGCCCGAATTAGAAACGTGAAACTCTGATGGGTGCCTGTTCATCTCTCACCACTAAAACTTAAATTTTCTAATCCTTCTTACCTAACCCTTGATTAGCCACCAAAGACAACAAAAGTCTTCTGGACAGACAATGAATTACTGTTTTATCCACTTTCCCCAGCCCTCCCCAAAGGAGATATGGAGGAGGGGAAGGTCAGGGAAGAGTGGGGGAGGACAGGGGGTTGCAGGAACATCATACATCTCACATGCAAACAGTGCTCACCCCCACCACGCCACTGGATTCTTTTGCCGGCACTGCCAGCCACATTTGACAGATGGAGGAAAAGAGGCTCAGAGAGTTAAAATGGCTTGCTCTGGGATGACCCAGCCAGAGTAGGGAAGGTAACTCCACTCAGGGCACTAGGAGAATCTTTATTCATCCAAGGAGAAAATATCAAAGAAATAAAAATGTATTTGCTTTGAAAATTTCTAGTAGTTTTATATTTAACTAGTAATCAGTTTATTGCTATGTTAACTCCATTCTTAAAGGAGAAACTCAAATCTAATATGTAACAGTTTTGTTATTATATGCTTTTCTTCCACAGTAGGTAATCATTTGTTTACTAATCATTCTGCAAATAATTGTTGAACTCTAATTATGTACCAGGCACTGTTAATTGGTGTTATTCACATTTCCTTTCAGAGCTAAACCATATCAGTTGTGTGTTGTGAGACAGAAAGAGGTACACTTTTTCTACCTCTCCTGTTTTCTGCAAAATCACTCCCTTCCCAAACTGATAAGGTGTACAGTTTATAAAAATCTTAAAAACCCATTCTTACCGGTAAGTTCATTTTAACAGCAAGGGGGGAAAAACCCTAAGTATTTATTAAAAAGAAAAAAGGAATGCACATACACACACTAATTGTGGCTGGTGTTCCCAGGGGGAGCGTCAGAGATGCCACACTATCAAATAAAAATTACAGTTTTGCTGGTGTTGTCCCCTCTTCACCACCCAAGTATTTGTGGAAGAAAGTCTGGAGTTGCTTCCAAGCATCCACCTGGGCCATGGCATGAGCCCTGGGCTCCCCTCCCCAGATGACGAGACTGTCCGCCAAGGTGTGCAGGGAAGCCTGGCACAAGGGGAAGTAAGGCGGCTCAATATAGTGCCCCACCCCTGGATAACAGATGATCTGGGGCTTTTTCCTCCCATTGGCCTGTAAGTGTTTAGAGGCCTCATTAGCATAGAACTCACTCTTCCAGTTGTGGTCATCCTGACCTACAAGGAACAGGAAGGTGCTCTCTGCCCTCTCTATAGGAATGAAGCTTTTCTGGTCAGGTCCTTCCAAAGGGCTGTTTAGGAGGTCCACAATGTCTAAAAAGCCATCTTTGGTCACTTTGACTCGATTTCTGTTGATGCCTAAAGGGGGCAGGGTCTCACCCTTGTAGTGTAAGGTTCCTCCAACATTCGCCACAGAGCCATTGATTATGACAGCAGCTGTGATGCCCTTCAGGAAAGAGGCCATGGAGAGGCAGAGATCACCCCCTTTGGAAATTCCAAGCAGCCCAACTCCTGGACCCTTTACCTGAGAAAAGGACAGAAGAAAAAGGAGAATGAGTCCATGAACAGTGTAGTGTGGTGGGTAGTGCCCACCCTTGGAAGTCAGGTGGACCTGGACCTGAATCTGGGCTCCACCGTTTACCCAGGTTTGCAGCCTCAGTAAATTTACTTATCCTTCCCTGCATCTTGCTTTCCACAATTTCTCCATCACCCATTCTTAGTGACTTCAACAACCATGTGGATGATCTATCAAATACATTGGCCTCTCAGTTCCTTGACCTCCATACCTCCAATGATCTTGTTTATCCCACCTGAGTGACCCACTTCCATTGTCATAACTAAACCTAGTCATCATCAGTAAGTACATCATCTTCAAAGTCTTAGGTCAATCATTCCACTCTCTGATCACCATCCTCAATACTTTCACTTTAGCCATTCTAGTGACACCTGTTTCCACCTCTTTGAAACCTTGACTACCACTTTTTCACTATCAATATCTCATGTTCTCCCACCTCCTCCAGCTTAGATGTCATGCTTTATCAGTATAATCACTCTCTTGCAAACAGTCTTAACCTCTCTTCCTTTAGTCATACTGGCCTGGAATAGTGCTAACACTGGTTAAATCCACCTATTCAACTTTCTCCAGGCCTGGATGTGTGCAATAAACATTGCTGGAGGAAAAAAATACACATTGGTGCTGACTGACCTTACTTTCATTTCATGACCACAAATTTCAAATGAGCATCCACACTGTCCATCAATCCTGCCATACCTTATTGGCATGTTTGCTTTCCATTTCTCCTAAAGACCACTCAAACTTTCTCCTACTTCCTCAAGCTCCTTTAACCCCCATATTCCCCTGCACTTTCAGGTCTTCGTACTTCATTGAGAAAACAAGCTATCCAGTAGGAACATCTCATTTTCTCACTGCCAAATGTACCTACTTCCACATGAACTCAAGCTCTTTGCCTTCCCTCCTGTTTCCAAAAAAGTATCTCTGTTCTTGTTAAAGACCACACCTCTACTTGCAGTTAGGATCCCGTCCGTTCTTATTCTCGAGGACTTTTCTCCCACAATTACATCCTCTCTCTCTCTCTCTCTCTCTCTCTCTCTCTCCTCTCCTCTCCTTCATAACTTTCTCTGTACAGGCTCATTCCATTAGTGTACTTCCATGCTCTAGTATCTCTTACATTTTATTGACTTCCCCTTGACCCCACATCCACTTCAGTTCCTGCACTAGTTCTCTACTCCCTTTCACAACAAAATTTGTGGGAAAAGTTATCTGTAGTTGCTCTTTCTTGGCTTCCATTCTCTATTCAAGCCCCTCCTGGGTAGTCTAGGTTTGGACCATTCCCAAGGACTGCTCTTGTCACAGTTACCAATGTCCTCTATGTTGTAAACAAACAGACATTTGATTGACCTCTCTACAGCAGTCTTTTTTTTCCTCGTGGCTGCCACAACAGTATCATGGATGGGTTTCAACAATTTATTTCTCACAAAAATACTAGGAGTTAAATGATATTTTTCAATCCTTCAAAGGAGGAAACAAAGATACCAAGGTCATGGAGTTAGAAATTGGCAAAATCAAATCCCAAACTTAACTTTTCTCTGTATACATCTTTTGCTAGTTCCACTATACCCTATCACCTTTTCGAAGAGCTCACAGTGCTTCCATCCACCTTAAGCTCTTATTGATTTATGAAATAAGCAAGGTTTATCTTCTGATCCTCTGATATGCTGAGTCTGTTAACCTCAAAACATTTCTGGTACCCAAGTTTTGGCCACCAGGTTCCTCCTTCAAACTTAATCCTGTGCTCTCACGGGGCACAGGAGAAGGAAGGTTGTAAAACACTTAAGCTGGCAGCTTACTGTCTGGAGACAGTAACTCCTGTCTACTCTACTTTCCCTTTACTTTGCCTGTCAATCCCAGAGTTCTCAAATGTGTTTGGGCTCTTTATGAAATACTAGAATGTACTGGAATTTAAAATTCCATAATATCAATTAAGAACATCTTTACTAGCAGGAAATACATTGCAGTAATATAGAATTGCATAGAAACTGTCCATGAGAAGTGACCATAAAAGATTCAAGGGTTTTCCAATCCCTGCACTGGCCAGTCACCAGAAAAAAGTAGTGTATGCTGGGGTAAGGAGTGACTGTTATGAATGAGATAATTTCTATGAAAACTAAGAGCATGAGGAGGAGACCTACGTACTCCCTAAAACTTAGGGAAGATCTAACCTCAGGGTGATTGAGCAGGTAGTTCAGAGCTTCTTCGAAGTACTCCAGGTGGAGGGTCTCAATGGTCTTGGGGAGGTCTTCATACTTATAATAAGCCAGAGCCATCACAGCAAAACCCTTTCCAGCCAGCAGACTAGCTCGATACTCTAGAAGGCCACCTCCAGCTCCAAAAATATCCACAATCCCAGGAAAGGGCCCAGGTTCTTGGCAAGAAAGAAAACAAAAACACAAAGCTAAACTATTCCTGAAACTTTCTGCAGTGGTGTCAAAAGCCATTTGTTGCCTGCTTAGTCAAAGTTTTCTATTGACAATCAAAAATGTTAAAAGACCTGTGGTCTTCAAACATCCAGAGAGGGGCACAGGCTAAATGCACATTCCCCTGTATATCCAGAGCCTCAAAGCCCCACATATTTTTTTACAAAGAGCACGTATTACTTTTGAGATTAAAAATTATTTACAAATAAACAACAACAACAACATTGCCCTTTTCCCCTGAAAAACTGACAATGCAAAATGCTAGAAAGAATACAGTGCAACTAGAACCCGCATACAATGCTGGTGGGAATGCAAAATGGTAGTCACTTCGAAAATAGTTGGCAGTTTTACATAAAGTTAAACATATACTAACCATATGACCCAGCAGTCCCACTCCTAGGTATTTACACAATAGAAATGAAAATTTGTGTTCACACAAAAATTTGCATGCAAGTGTTTATAGCAACTTTATTCATAATCTCCAAAGACTGGAAACAACCCAAATGTCCTTCAACCGGTGGATGAATAAACAAACTATGGTACACCCATATAATGGGGTACTACTAAGAAATAAAAAGGACTGATAACATTGAAAGGCACAAATGAATCTCAAATGCATTAGGCTAAGTGAATGGAGACAGACTAAAAAGGCTACAATACTCATTCTGTTTGATTCCATTCATTGGATAATTTCACCTTTTATATAAAAAAGGTTTATTTCACATTTAACATTTAAAGAATAATAAAGCAAACACTTTATAGGTAACACTCCATTTAATAAATAGTTCACTACTAACACCATGGAAGCCCCCTGAGTACTTGTGACCCTTTCCCCCTTCTCCACTATCCTGGATTTTGTGTTTATCAGTTTCTTGACTTTCTTTATAGTATTGCCACTTATACACCATAAACATTTTATTTTGCACGTTTTTTTGAATTTTGTTTAAATGGAATGATACTGAATGTGTTCTTCTGGGATTTGATTGTATCACTCAACTCTGTTTTAGAGATTCATCCATGTTGATTCTGGCTGCTGTACTTTAATCACTTTTACTGTTTGAAATGTACCTCAATTCATCAGTTCTATTGTTGGCAGACATTTGGGCTGTTTCCAGTTGTTTTTGTTCTTACAAACATTATGCCTCCAGGTGCACATGTACAACAAGTAGAATGACATATTCCACTTTTCTAAGTAAAGACAAACTTTCCCAGAGTGGATGAATACTGCGACTCCTGAGTGGCAGTGTGACTTGTATGAGTTTCTTTTCCTCCACATACTTGTCAACAATTGGTAATGTTAGACTTCGGAATTTTTGCCACTTTTGATGTGAAATATTCTGTAGTTTTATTTTGCATTTCCTTGATTATTGGTGAGGATACGCATCTTTTCATTTTTTCCCATTAGCCAATTGCTCTTTATGTACTGTAAAAATATCCAATAAGCTTAGAAAATCTTCATAGTTGGCAGGAAGAGGCCTTCCTTTGTTGGAAATAAATGTACTGTAAAAATATCCAATAAGCTTAGAAAATCTTCATAGTTGGCAGGAAGAGGCCTTCCTTCTACTGTAAATGCTAATTTACATAAACCTTAACACACTGTGGGATATGAAAGAAAAGTTGCAAAACTGAGAAACTTTTAAAAGAACATTAAAAAATTGAAGCTACCTATAAATGTTTTTTTTAAAAACTACAAGTGTCGGGCCGGCCCGTGGCTCACTCGGTAGAGTGCGGTGCTGATAACACAAAGGCCACGGGTTCGGATCCCATATAGGGATGGCCGGTTTGCTCACTGGCTGAGCGTGGTGCTGACAATACCAAGCCAAGGGTTGAGATCCCCTTACCGGTCATCTTTAAAAAAAAAAAAAAAAAAAAAAA
>NW_007726212.1:828133-828712 GCF_000696425.1 Galeopterus variegatus | reverse complement strand
TGTAAACCCAAAAGGCGCCAGCTGAAGCCCACCTGTAAATCTAAAAGCGCCACAGATAACTAACAGTTGATCCTATCTGTTCAAGGAACTGTATAAAAGCTGCTTGCATTGTAAATTCGGGGCCGCTCCTGTCTTGAAAATGGGGCGACCTCCAGCATGCCGGAAATAAAAACCTCTTGCCTGTGCATCGATCTCTGTGCCTCCTGGTCTTTGTGAGATGAGCCTTCCCATTAAGTTAAGATTCGTGCTTTTGGGCCGGTCTTACACCTTCTACTGTAAATGCTAATTTACATAAACCTTAACACACTGTGGGATATGAAAGTTGCAAAACTGAGAAACTTTTAAAAGAACATTAAAAAATTGAAGCTACCTATAAATGTTTTTTTAAAAACTACAAGTGTCGGGCCGGCCCGTGGCTCACTCGGTAGAGTGCGGTGATGATAACACAAAGGCCACGGGTTCGGATCCCATATAGGGATGGCCGGTTTGCTCACTGGCTGAGCGTGGTGCTGACAATACCAAGCCAAGGGTTGAGATCCCCTTTCCGGTCATTTTTAAAAAAAAAAAAAAAAAAACTAA
>NW_007726212.1:825304-827128 GCF_000696425.1 Galeopterus variegatus | reverse complement strand
GCCCTTCTCGTCGCGCAGGGACGCGCGCAGTGTAACCGGCTGCTCGGGGGCCAGGCCGCGCACGGCGATGCGCACCGGCTCGTCCCAGCAGCGGCGACCCGGGGGCTCCAGGCTCACCGTCGCCGCCATACGGGCTGGGGCCCCAGTGAGCCGGCCACCCTGCCTTACCTGTGGAGGCTCTGGTAACCGCGCCCAACTGCTCACGCCCCTTCGGCACAGGCCGGACGCTCGCGGGAAAGCAAGAGACGAGGCCACCATCTTACACTTTGATTTGACCTCGGAGTAACTCAGCAGGGGCCCCAGAGATCCTCTAGAGCTGCCTGTCTGCAGGGTAATCGCTCACTGGGACAGCGCTCTCTGCTGATCTGAGGTGGGCAGGCAAGAGCCTTGCCAGTCAGCAAGAGCGAAACTAGACACCCACTAACTTACTTAAAGCCTCCTGTACTGAAAACTTCTACATCATGTCAGGAAGCAACTTCCTGCTGGCTGTTAAGGAACCTGGCACCTAACAACGTCTCCAATCGCCAAAATTCTAATGGATAAGAGGAATGCAGGGCTGGAATTGAGTTTCATCATTTTGCTGAGTAATTCACACTTGTTACCTAATAATAGGCCTTTACTTTAAAGTCTGCACCATGGTGTTTTGCTTGTGGGTTATCTGTATATGCTTATCCTCCACATTGGACCCACATCTAAGGGTCCTGGCGTCTTACTAGCTGTGTGACCTCTGAGCTTCATTCCTTACAGATGTAAAAACAAAGTAATAGTTATTATTTTGTTATACTGGGTTCTTATTTCGCTCCACGCAGGCAAACGTTGTCTGCCTCTCATGCTGGGCTTCACTTTTTCATAAGCTTTTGGTTCCAACCAGAGGTGGATTTTTATCAAACTTAAGCTTTAAGCTCCTTCTAAGGCCTTGTACCTGATTTTACATTCATACTTCCATATACTCGTTATTAGAGAAACCTGTAAATGTATAAGCTTCAAGCCCACAAAACTTGTGTTTGCCTCTGCTCCCACTAAGGCTGCCTGCCCACAAGAGCTTTCCCAGACAACCGTTTTTACCTAGTTCCAAATGCTCTCGTGTCCCACTGGTCATTGATCATGCAATTCCCTGTAGCTCTAATTACTTTTGTACTGGTTCTGTGGGACACTTCAAGTATATTTTGAGCACAGAAGTCTCAGGAACTAAAGAAGGTAAATAATAGCTAATTGTTAAGAACTCTGCGTAAAGTAAGGCCCAGAGAGGTTAACTGATTTGCTGAAGATCACACAGCTAGAAAGTGGAAATGCTGCGATACATAACCTTTGCAATCCAATTCCCAAGCCTGTGCTCTGAACCATAATGCTTTAACTGTCTCTCACATGATGATATCCTATGTTGAAGAGGATTTGGAAGATATACTCATATATTTGATGGATGCATAAACTGGTATGACCTTTTCAGGGCAATCTGTGTAAAAATATTTTTTTAAAATGCATTCTCTGACTCACAATTTCATTTCTAAGTAAATATTCACGTGTGTAAATATTTGGCTACAAGGACGTTTATATCATTTTAATAGAGGAAAAGTTAGAAACAAACTAGCAGTATGAATTTGGTTTAACTAATTTAATTGTGATGCAGTCATATAATGGAAGAGATATAGCCATTAAAATGACATTGCAGGGGCCGGCCCGGTGGCGCACTGCTACAGTGCACTGCTTGGGAGCGCGGCGGTGCTCCCGCCGAGGGTTTGGATCCCACATACAGACCTGCCGCTCACTGGCTGAGCAAGGTGCGGGCGCAACACCGAGGGCTGCGATCCGATTGCCGGCCCCGGT
>NW_007726212.1:821270-824970 GCF_000696425.1 Galeopterus variegatus | reverse complement strand
CACTGAGGGTTGCGATCCGTTGCCGGTCACGAAAAAAGACAAAAAGGAAAAAAAAAATGACATTGCAGAAAAAAATAAAATGATATAGCAGATGAATATATGATGAGGAAATTTTCGTGAAACTGAAAAAAGCAAGTTAGAAAACAGTATATAAAAAACATATTAATACATTAAAAGACGACTAGTCAAAAACTACCCCAGACTGTTGTTTCTTAGGCCTTGGGGTATTATGGGTAGTTTTAATTTTCTTCTTTATCCAGAATTTCTATCAGAAAATCTAAATGGCTTTTATAATTAGAGGGTTTTTTAAAAATGTGGTAACATATACAAGCATAAAATTTAACCATTTTAACCATTTCTAAGTGTACGATTCAGTGATATTAAGTACATTCACATGGTTGTGCAACCATCACCACCATCCATCTCCAAAACTTTTTCATCATCCCAACTGAAACTCCGTACATATTAAATAATAACTCCCCATTCCTCCCTCTCCCCAGCTCCCGGCAACCACTATTATCAGGCCTTAAAAACTAACGCCACCTTAAGTGACATTACAAGCAGTGCCATTATGGGCCCACAAGGGCGTATTAACGTGGTAGCCTAAGATGGCGCCGGGAGGAAGTAGGGTGGGAGTGTCTGCGGGAACCTTGCCTTAGCCCTTATTGGCCAAATACGCGCTTCCGCGCTCATGAACACTGCGTGATTGCAACAGCTAGGCATTGAGACAGGATGCATGCTCTCATAACCTTTAAGCTGACTGGAGGATGTAAAAAACCTCCCTTCCCCATTTGCCTTTAAAAGCAAGTGTTTGTGTGATAATAAACGGAACTGCTCGACAGAACCCCCGCCGCATCTGAGTGTCCTTTAACGGGCTGGTTGGGGCCAGTGGCTGTGCTCACCTCTCTTCACGGCTCTCTTCCCCTGTCTCCTTCCAACGGGGACCACAGGGAAAGAGGAATCCGGGCAATTTGCTCGCCCACCAGAAGGAACACCAAGGGAGAGACTGATAACGAGGCTAGGGCTGTTCGGGTTGGCCGGCGGTGGACCCGACACACTATTCCACTTGGTCTCTATGAATTTGACTATTCTAGTTATCTAAGTGGAATCATACAGTATTTGTCCATTTGCATCTGGCTTATTTCACTTAACATGTATTCAAGGTTCATGCATATACTTGAAGCATGTATCAGAATTTCCTTCTTTTTTAATGCCAAAAAACATTCTGTTGCATGTATGTACCACATTTTTATTTAGTTTATCCATGACATTGGTTTGTTTCCACTTTTTGGCTGTTGTGAATATGCTATGAATGTGAGTATATAAATATCTGTTCAAGTCCCTGCTTTCAGTGCTTTTGGGTATATACCTAGAAGTGGAATTGCTGGATCACGTAGTAATTGTTTAATTTTTTGAGGAACCTTCAACAGGGTTTTTACATCTATCTATCTATCATCTATCTATCTATCTATCTATCTATCTATCTATCTATCATCTATCTATCTATCTATGTATTTAGTCCTTCAGTCTTTTCTTTTCATCCCAGAGAAAGTACCCTCTCATCCTTTTGTGAGGATCCAAGAGTCTGAACACAGCTTGAGCCCAAGCACTAAAGTCAATGCTCAGCTTGGTCAGCAATGCTAGCCTTGCCTGGAAACAATAGATGGTGACCACCTGAATAGCATGACCTCAGTCAACCAGACAGAGCCTTAGGCCCAGAAATCTTTCCTGTTGTCAGAATAAATTAGTTTGGGGCCGGCCCGGTGGCGCACTGGATAGTGCGCCGCTTGGGAAGCGCGGCGGCGCTCCCGCCCGAGGGTTCGGATCCCACATACAGACCGGTTCCCGCTCACTGGCTGAGCGAGGCGCGGGAGCAACACCGAGGATTGCGATCCCGTTGCCGGTCCCCGGTCCGGTACGGGGGCAACACTGAGGGTTGCGATCCGTTGCCGGACATGGAAAAAGACAAAAAAGACAAAAAAAAAAAAAAAAAGAATAAATTAGTTTGTTTCACATGGAGACTCCTGAAGACTGGTATTTCCGTAGGTCTGAAATTATACTACTAGAAATACAGGAGGCTGGCTGGTTAGTTGATTAGAGTAGTGTCAAAGCCAATTCAGATCCCCATACCGGTGAGCCACCAGGGGAAAAAAAAAATACAATACTGATAACACCAAGTTTAAGGGTTTGGATCCCTACACCAGCCAGCAACCAAAAAAGAAAAAAATAAAAATAAGAATACAGGACTTACCCTCACTGCAATCTGTTGAGAATCAGCCCTTGTGTTAATAAGGGTTTGTAAAATACAAAACTTTTTTTTGTTTGTTTTGGGGCTCTCTCGGGTTTTTTGGGGTGGCTGGCCAGTATGGGGATCTGAACTGTTGACCTTGGTGTTAGCAGCACCACATTCTAACCAACTAAGCTAACCAGCCAGCCTCCAAAAAATTTTTCTATAAAACAAAATTTTTTTTTAAGGAAAAACAAAAATACAGGATTTGAAGGGACCCCTTGTAAAAACAGTGTTATTGGCTAATAATCTAGCCAGGATTTAGGGATCAGAAGAGATGGAATTGTACTGTGTGGATGAAGGAGATTAAGTAGCAGTGGTGGAGATAAAAGCGGAATGGGAAAGGACCCAAACACAGCTTCTGGTTTACCATTTGCTCTATCAGCCTGGTGATCTGAAGCATGTGTTCCCTGCTTTGTCTCTTTCACAGAAGGACTTATGAACCCCTGTGGGAGAAAATTGAGCTGCATAGATCTAGAGGTTTATTTTTCAAAGAATGACCAAGAAATCCATTAAGTCAATCAATAAATATGTTGCAATTTCTCAAAGCTCAGTTTACAAAGAAGGAAATTTAATTAATAGTTGAAGATACCCCTGATTGAACCCAGAGGTTCTGTGAGGAGGCTCATGGAATTCTAGAGTTGGTTGCTTGGTGACCAAAATAAACAACTTTGAACCTAAGAAACTAAGGAATGTTCTTGCTTCCCTCTGAAGACTGTGCTGTGAGAAGCCATTTTGAAGGTAATTTTAAAACACTGCTGCTTTGCCAGTATCTGAAAGGAGTTCGTTCAGGTGAATGATGAGAGGGTGGCCTGAGGTCGTTGAAAAGACTTTGGATTAGGTGTCAAAAGGGTCAGTATTACATCAGATACTAACCAGTACTGTGACCTTAGTCATGTCTCTTCTCTCTGGGCCCCAGCTTTGGAATATATAAGATGAAGGAGTTGGAACACAACGTCTTTTTGGCAGACTTCCCAGAGTAATCTGGAGACAACAGTACAGCTGTGTGACTGCATGACAAGAAATGGAAATTAGAAAGTAGAGGGCAAAAATTAGAGGAACTTTTTGAGGAAGAAGGGGAAGCAAAAAGGGAGATTTGAAACAAGCTAGGTAAAGAGGCTGTACTCCTGATCCCACTCTCCCCACTAACCAGCTTCCTTCATATACTACATTGATACTCCTTGGGGCTGTGGTTTCTCTAAATTTAATATGTATAAAAGCCCCTGAGAGCTTGTTATTCAAATTTCTAGGCCTCACTTGCAGTCTATTGAATTAATATTCTGGGGAGGAGACACAGAAATCTGCAGCTCTTGGGTGATGTTGATGCAGAAGATTCTTTAACTGTAACTAACAAACACCGCCCCAGAAGCTGACTGCCATGTTAAAGTCCTACGGGGGGGGGGGGGGGGGGGG
>NW_007726212.1:777150-820734 GCF_000696425.1 Galeopterus variegatus | reverse complement strand
CGGGGGGGAGGAGGGGGGGGGGGGGGGGGGGGGGGGGGGGGGGGGGGGGGGGGGGGAAGAGATGTCCTTTAAACAACCAGCAGCTCTCCTGGCAACTAATAGTGAGAACTCATTCACTACCCACCCTGCCCACCGAGGGCATGAATATATTTGAGGGATCCACCCCCCATGACCCAAACAGCTCCCAACACTGCCACATTGGAGATCAGGTTTCGACATGAGCTTAGGCGGACAGCATATCCAAACTCTATCATGTGGCTTACTGCTTTTTAGCCTTTTCCTACAAGGCAGTTTCTTCTATTTTAATAACAAAAGGAAAAAAGCAAGATATTGCTCCTTTTAACACACATTATTCAACCAGACCAGGGAGTGAGAGTAGGGGAGTGGGAAGGTGAACAGAAGAATGGAACTACATTTGGAATCTGAGACACGACCAATTTTGAGCTGGGTTTTTATAGTCATAAAATATCAGAGGCAGGAGAGGACTTTAGTTCAAATTCCACATTTTACAGTTGGGGATCTAGGAAGTTCATCAGGTTTTAACTGGAGGCATGTGGCCTAACCCTTCTAAACCCATACCTGCCCTTCCAGCCTAAGTTCCTAGAAGTGCAGAGATAATGCTGGTGGTTGCTGCTCATCTGATTGCAGGGCCTGGTCTGCAGCTGTGTCAATATTGACTTACTCAGTTTTTTATGCTGACATGCACAAAAGGACCTGGGACCTGCTTTTGGTTCTAGGGAGCCATCTGTTGGCAGTGAGGGCTATGCCTCATAATGCTGGTCCAGGTGACATCTAAGTCTGGATAATATGGAGCCTCCAAACACCATTCCAAAGTCCTTTCTACTTTCTCTTTTAAGTGCCTAGTGCCCCAATACCCCTGTAGGGAAAATATAGGAAAACGGTCAGGGCTCCTCAGAAGTCCAGAATCTTGCCAAGCATTTGATGTAAATATGCACATGCGCCCAGGTGTTCCTTGGCTAGTGTCTGATATAGATACACGTGAGCACCCAGGTGTCCTGGGCTATGGACTTAAGTACAAAGGACTAGTGGCTTGATCTGCAGAGCCCCCGGGATGCCCCCAGGGGTGGGGAGGCTGCTACTGCTGCTGGAGGCTGTTGCTGCCAGGGCCCCCAGGACCCTCCAGGAGGCCACCACTGCTGTTGCTGGAGAGCGGTAAGCAGCTGCTGCTGCTGCTGCTGACTGAGCTTGTGTCGTCTGTCAACGGCTCCCAGGATCTTTCCCAATTACGTAGCATGGACCTGCGTGTGAGGGGTCTGGTGACCCAGTCTGTACAACGGGTTTGAAGGGTCTGAGCCCTAGCCCTGCTAATAGAAATGGAAACTTAGTATAACTAAAATAATGAAACGTTTTGGCTTTAGTTATGAAATGCCTAGCCATACAATTAGCATAGCTATTGCCTCAACCTGACAACTGGCATAGTTGTATAGCTTTATACCCCCAAATTCTCCCCTAAGTGCCCCGTGCGTCTATCTGCGGGACTCCAGAGACCTGCCTTCTGATGACAGTAGTTCCTCCTCTAAACCAATAATTCCTCACACGGATGTAATACTTTGCAGCTTGCAAAGAACTTGCATACATGTTTCCAGTTTTGAACTTCATATCAATACTCAATCAGAACAAGTATCACACTCTCTATTTTCAGATTAGCCAACTGGGGATATTAACTCATTTGCCTAAGGTAACATGAATGGGAAGTGAAGAATCTGGCCTTATACCTATCTCTGACTCCAAGACAGACCAGGTCAAACCAGAACAAGCCTCTTTTGATCAAACCTTACAGCATTTTGTCCTGTTGCCATTCTTTTTCAAATGGAAAACCTATCATGGGTTTCCTTCTCAATAAGCTACCATATCAGATGATAACTATTCCTCAAGAATTTCCAATATCTGATAATGACAATATGGTATTATTTCTGGGGAGACTGCATTATAACCAAAGATTCTTCACATCACAGGCTAACAGGTATATATATCTGGGGACACCCAAAATCACTCCATATAGGTAGTCATATTGGGGTGAAACTAGATCTCATCCCATTTTTCAAGTGTGGAGGATCAAAACGCCCCCTGTCTCAGGAGTAAGATACTGACACACTGATGTATTAAGAATGTAAAATGTTTTATTAAAGCAATGTACAAGGCAGGAGAACATTAATAATTGTTTTCATCTGACAGTTCATTTTCAACCAGTGAGAGTAGGCACTGTTTCAGGAAAAATATCACCTTGTGATCACCCTCTATCTTTGCCCTACTTTTCTTAGTCCAGCTATCTAAATACTGAGTGCCCTTGTGGCCGTGTTTCCTTCATGGCTGAAGACATGAAACAACTAAATTTAGTTTTACCTGAAAAAAATCCTGGAGGAATATATTTAATCAAGTGTGACTTAATTTGAGGCAGGTTATCAGTTCTGATCTAGTGGCATTTAGATGAAAGCTGACCCTTAACAGAAAGAAACACCACAAGGTTAGATTTTATACATGGAAGACAGTGGGATAAGTCAGGCCCTACGGAGAGAAGGTATGTGCTGGGTGTTATGAAGGAAAGAAATGAGTCAGATCTAGTCTGGGGGCACCTTGGGCACAAGGCAGGTGTTGGCACTAGTAAGATTTTTTTTTTTTTTTTTTTTTTTTTAGATGGCCAGTACAGGGATCCAAACCCATGACCTTGGTGTCACAAGGCTGGTTTCTATCTAACTGAGCTAACCAGACAGCCCATGGCACTAGCAAGATTGAAGGATACTGCATAATGGTCTTGCCTTCATATTGTGCATGAGGAGGCATACCTGCCCCTGGCAGTGGCAAGACAAACACAGTGAATAGTAGGGAGCAGAGACTGAGTGAACGCCGGTGTAGCACAGAGGTTAAGTGCTCCAGAGTTGCAATCTAGTAGTCTGGTTTTGAAACTTGACTCCTCTAATTATGGGCTATGTGATCTGAAGCAATTCACCTACCCCTCTGAGCCTCAGCTTCTTCCCACAGGAAATTAAGATCATAATATCTTCCCTATGTAAAGCCTTAGCAAAGTATTCCATTATTGTCAGCTATCATTATTAGGCCCAGGGGGTGCATCAGAAGAAAACAAAAACAAAAACAAAAAAACCCACTAAATCTAAGCATTTGTTCTCTACAATGTTTTCCATGCTAGCTAAAACCTGGAAACAGCCTACCCAATAATTAAGGAAGAGCCAAAGCGATTTCCCTATTTGATAAAATATGCTACAGCTGTTAAAACATTTTAACAATGAAGACAATTTAGCAATATAGAAAAGAACTGGGTGATTCTGAAAGATAGAAGAAACAAAAGACATTGTCATTGGGCAGTGCAGTTGGAGAGTCAAATATACTTAACAACGTGAGGTATCACAGGATTAACATTAAATAAGTAGTATGGACTAGAAGCGATTTATAAATTCGGGTATGACACGGTGGCCTGGATAGGTCAAGAAAGAGTTATGCAGCAGGTAGGAATTGAGCTGGGCCTGAAAAAATGGATAGAATTTGTATCCAGTTTGGAAGAAAGGCCTTTTGACATAGCAAGCACAAAAGGAAGCTGCACTACGGGGAAGGAGGAATACTCAGAGAACAGCTAGGAGACTCGACTGGCTCAAGCAGAGGTTACATGCCAGGACAAAGTCATAAACGGGGGTCATACTCAGGGAGAACCCTGAATGCCAGGCTGAGGTGTCTGAACTGTATGCTCTAAGCCTTCTGAACAGAGAGAAGGCAACATGTGAAGAAAACCTGGAAACATGGGACACTGCTGAAAAGAGATGGGGGTCTGAGATTTGAGTGTGAGAACTGGAAGCAAAAATATTTCTGATACAAGAAATATTTAGAATGTTACACCATTTTGTTCTCCTAACTCACATGGCTTTCCCCCCTTCCCATCAGTTTTCCAAGTTATTCTCTTTCTGTACTGCTATGGGCTACCAATTTCTGCTAACCTAGAGCTCTCACCAGTTCCTCCCATCTCCTTAACAGGTGCCTGATCACATCTCCACGCCTTACCTCCTGGCCAGGCAGTGTAGAAGGAAGTATTTTCTGGGAAACAATATGACCAGGACCCAGAAGGGAAAGAACTTCCTCTCCCATCGTTTTCATCAGTCACTCCCTACTCGGCTGGAATGGGGCATGATATTCTGCTACTCAAAACCGAAAGTCAGTGAGGTATGTGCCTCCATCTCCAGTGTGCTTCCAGTTCTCCCCTTCAGCCTGCAGCGCTGTGTACACCTCAAGAGCCAATATCTGCAGAAGGCCGCTGCCAACCTTACCTTCTCTCAGGAGGTGGTGTTGCAGCGAGGGCTTCCCAGCATTCCATATAGCCAGTACAGCTTTGACCACCTCTACAACACGGACAACATCATCCAGCCTCCCCAGATCAGGAAGGCTCAACCCGAGAAACCTGTCAGCTTCAAGCTCTTGGGTTCCTCAGGTCCCTCAGCAGGGGACACCTCCCACGCTCTGAAAACAGAAAGCTCTGCCAGTCCTGAAAAGAAACTGAAGAAATCAAAGCCAAAAAGCACAGTCCAGGAAACACCTCATCACCTCACTCATCGTCCCTGCAGTGATCCAGATATACTGGGTCTGACAACTTCTCCAGCTGTGAACCTGGAAGAAAGGGAGACCTGGCTTCCACCTCCTGAGAAGGAGGCCAGAGCCTGGGAGGCCATTGTGTTGGAAAAGCTGAACAAGCGCACAGCCCGATGGATCCAGAACAAGCATCCTCTAAGGTCTGGAGTTTCCCCCAGCAAGTGGCAGAACTTCTTGCGCCAGCAATACGACTGGAGCCACATCCGGGATGAGCTAACCTCTGCCAGCGACCTGGAGCTCCTGAAACAGCTGGAGGTGGAAGAGACAGAAGAGTTTGAGGATCAAAGAGTCATTCTGCACCCCCAGGAAAAAAAGAAGCCAGAGCTGCTGCTTCCTGCTTACTACAGGTAGACTGGCCAGGGCTTCAGGTATACATTTTATAGTCCCTGGCGCCCCTTCAAGGACTCCCAGGTGGGTTCACATTCCTTATTTCAGAATGCACTCTCCCATCAACATAATGTTCTTCACCGCCAACTTGCTCTCTGAGACCTTGCTCAAAGTAAGGTTTCTCAACTCCTGCACTAGTGACATTCTGGGCTGGTTAATTCTTTGTTGTGGGTGCTGCCCTGTGCATTGTAGGATGTTAGCAGCATCCCTGGCTTCTACCAACTAGATCACAACCTCCCAGCTGTGACATCCAAAGATATTTCAGACATTGCCAAATGTCTCCAAGAGAGACAAAAATCACTCCCAGCTGAGAAACACAGTTCTTGGCCTTCCCCAGCAGCCTTAGCTATCATACTACTGATCCCCCAAAGATATTTCAGACATTGCCAAATGTCTCCAAGAGAGACAAAAATCACCCCCAGCTGAGAAACACAGTTCTTGGCCTTCCCCAGCAGCCTTAGCTATCATACTACTGATCCAGTTACCATCCAGGTGCTCCCATGGCAGAGACATTATGGCACTGAGGTTTGGTCCTGCCTGACTTTCAATAAAAAATCAGTATGTCACTGACTCAAAAACCAACCAGCTGCAGGACAGAGAACCAAACAACCTGAGAGAAGAGGATGACTACATATTTCTCAGATTGCTTCCTTCTCATTTATAGCTAGAGGGAAGACTGGAGCTTTTATAATATCCTTGATTCCCAAAAATGAACTAAATATAGTGAAAATCCATTTATTTATTCATTTATTGGACAAACATATATTGCGTTCTTGCTACTTTCCAGGTACTCTGAGAAGTGCTGGGAACACAATGTAAAAGCCACAGATATGCACCTTTAAGAAGCTTTCAGCCTGTTCAGTGGGTAGACAAACATTAAATAACCACATGCATAAATAGATAGAGTAAGGTAATGTTGGAGGGCAGATTCTCCTCCCCAAGTCCATGCAACCTCTAAGGGTACCAACATTAAAAAAGGGTTCTGCTGGGAGCATGCCACACTGTCATACTGCCAGTGGCTGCAGAAGACATGGCTCCATCAGTGAAGGGGAAGGTGGCCACAGACAGGATGTTCTGGCAGCTCCACATTCAACTGGCACCTTGGGGACAAGGCTAATAGTTAAACATAGGTGTTCTTCAGATGCTCACATGTGTATGAGCTGAGCTTAAAGAGGAAAGGGAGTTGTGGATGTAATGGAAAAGGAGTCCATCTCCTACCCTTTCCCCCTTTTCTCCCTCTCTCACCCAGGCCAAGATTGTCCAGTTACTTCCCACAAGTACAGACAGCTGAAACTATTCCTGGTAACAATAAGATTGTTGAGGATATCAATGAAAAGAGGAGCATCCACCAGCCCCAAGAACAGAACTACTTTCTGCAAGTGAATCCTCGAGCTGGACTGTTTGCTTACTCCACAGACAACACCTTTGAACAGGAGATTTATTTTGGTAATACAGCTGGGTCCATATTAGGGGCAGAGGCGGATGTGGACCAGGGAGGTGGAAGGTAGCTGGGTGTCGGGGAGAGGCCCTGGGTTGCTCAGGTTTTCAGAGAAATGTCTTGTGATTACTAGCACAGGATTTGGGGTGGAGGAGGGGAACAGCAGTGATACCTGGTAGAACAGCAGTGATACCTGTTTCACTAAGGAGGCAGGGGAGGATGGGATTGTAAAGTTGGCAAGATATGACTTTGGTGGGTTTTCTTGGGCTTTTTTGGTGACTGGCCAGTTCAGGGATCCAAACCCATGATCTTGATGTTATAAGGCAGCACTCTAACCTACTGAACTAACTGGCCAGCCAGATTTGATTTGGGGAGCAACCTGTTTCTTCTTTATCCACCCTTCTCCCTTTTCTCCCTTTGAGATATTCCCTCATTGAAGTGTTATGTTGGAAAAAAAACTGCAGGCTTTGGGGTCAGGCAGATTTGAATTTAAATCCTGGCTCAGCCCCTTCTTAGTAACCTTCAGCAAATTACATAATCCTGCTGAGCCTTAGGTACTTTACTTGTAAAACGATGTTAACAAAAACGCACTTCAAGTAGATGAGAAAGTATCTATAATGCTTCTTGCGTAGTGCCTGGCACATAGAAGGTACTCAATAAATGCTCACTAACTCCCCCTTCTATCTTGCTATCCTTTAGATGCCTGGGCTTCCAGGATACCTTATCTAGGTCTGCATGTTCCAAGCTGTTTCTTCTTCCAGGTCCCCATCTTGTTCCCAAACTGCTGTCTGCTGAAAGTCTTCTCAAAGTGCTTAACATAATTATTCTGACTAAGGGATTCAGGACTGATGGGATTGATTAGGTATCCCTTTTTTAGTATCTAGCTTTTCATAGAGGACTATGCCTATAAGTTAGACAGGTTCTGCCTTAACACTCTCAGGCATCTATGAGCTACTAGCTGGAACATTTCTAAGCAACAGTCACCTTCAAAGGGATACCCCACAGCATGGTAGTGATGCATCCTAGGGGCTTAGCACAGGGCAAAAGTAAATTGGGTCTGATCCTGGTCACTGGAAACCTAGGAACATAGGAAAGAGGGAGGTGTATGGGACTCATTGTTTCTTTGTCCACAGATGAAGTCCAGATCATCCACCGGATTGGTGCAAAAAGAGACCAGATTTTCCTGGGAAACCTCAATCGGTATAACAAGCAGTTATCTAAGGTCTTCCCTGAAACTCCAGAAAAGTGGAGTTCCCAGCCAGTTCCTGAAGCATGTAAGCAGAAAGCTGATAACGGGGGGTAATGATGGAAGTGTGGCTTTCTTTCAAGGCCCCTAGTCCATGGGCTGTGGCACCATCAACATATAGGGAACTCCCTGCCAACTAAAAATTATTTCATAAAATTATAAAATAATAATTTTAACCAGGAAGAGCCTCAGTGGAACATAGTTAAAATCAGATATAACTTAGGTATAATCAAGTGGTTTAGTGCCAATAATTACCAATAAAGCAGGTCCCATCTTAAAGCTTCCAGGGGAAGTCCGTCAAACTCCTGACCCAGCACTCTGCTCTTTTCCCCTGGGCTGGCTTTACCCTCCCACTCCACACTCAGGCCCATACCTGCCTCAGGACCTAGGGTCATCCTTTCTTGTTTCTGTTTCACAAGAACATCATTCTTCTTTCTGTAAGACAAATAGGGAGCGGGAAGAGAGATGACAAAGTAATGAGCTTATGAAACAAAATGTGCCCATCCTCCAAGAGACTACATCTCCATTTCCCACAACTCTTTTCTTTGCAGTATTATTGTTCAGATGGGCCCCCGGTGTGCAGAAACTAACACAAAAGCAGTACTGAACCATTCTTCCTCCCACCAAACGTCTGTCCTTAATGTCGCCTGGCTAGGAAACAGCCACTGGATAAAGGAAGTGCTAATTATAGTAGCTATGGGCAGCTTCCCCCAAATCCACATATCCTCCCTTCATCTTTGTTGAGGACCACCATTATTATAATACAGAGGAGAAAGTACCTCAGGAAAGGCTGGGGTTGTGTCTTGGCAAGTCATTTTTTTGGGCTTCAGCTGCTTCATTAAAATGGAAACACCAATCATTCCTATAGGAAGGTACTTTTGCAGCACTTAAGATGATGGGATTTTGTGAATATGTTTTATAAACCATTAAGTGCTGTGCAAACTCAAGGCATTATTATTAGTATACCATCTTCCCCATAAGCCAACTCCATTCTGCATGTCCTCTCCTCTGAGAATAGGCAAATCCATAGAGACAGAAAGTAGATTAATGGTTCCCAGGGGTTAGGGGGAGAGAAGGAGGAATGGGTACGGGGTTTCTTTTTGGGGTGAGGGAAATATTCTCATATTGTTATTATTTTGTGGCAGCTAATCAGTACAGGGATCTGAACCCATGACCTCATTATCAGCATATTCTCAAATTAGATAGTAGTAATAGTTGCACAATTCTGTGAATATACTAAAAACCACTAAATTTAATAGGATGAATTTTATATACATAAATTCTACTTCAATAAAGCTGTTATTTAAAAAAAAAAAAATCCTACATAGAAGGTACTAAATTCATATTGTTATTATTTTGTGGCAGCTAATCAGTACAGGGATCTGAACCCATGACCTCATTATCAGCATATTCTCAAATTAGATAGTAGTAATAGTTGCACAATTCTGTGAATATACTAAAAACCACTAAATTTAATAGGATGAATTTTATATACATAAATTCTACTTCAATAAAGCTGTTATTTAAAAAAAAAAAAATCCTCTGCGGAGGCTTCTGCGTTCACAGAGGCTTCCACTGCTGCCCTCACTTGCTTCACTTGCCACCCTGCCCCAGTGGTGCCGACACCTGTGTCCTTTTTCCCAGAACAGGTCAATGAGCTCATGCTGTAGAAGTTTGTACATCAAACTTAAAAACAGCATTTGAGATTGATTTGGAGGAAGTAAAGTCAGAATGGTAACATACACACACCTTCTCATAACCATTCTCTTCATCTTTTCATCTCAGGAAATGAAGTTAGGTATGAAAAAACCTGGAAAAAAAATAGGAAGATGACTAAGGTTAGATGTGGTGGTAGATTTTTTTTTCCTCTCCATTTTGTTTGAACTGAAAAACTTAAATGATTTCCATAAAATGATGAAAGTTCTCAAGATAAGAAATGTACTTAGTATTAGATAGCCTTTAATTCTCCCAAAATTGCTATGTAAAATTGTCTATTGTACCCAGATCATTACTGTTCCTATATGCCAAGCACAAGTTATATAGTACAAGTCACAGATACAAGGGCACCATTTGTTTCTTCCAACAAAGTATACAGCCTTTTTTGTCCCACAGAAAATGAAAGAGTAGTTTCTTTGTGTGCTCCTCTTAGATGATTTTTGATGTGGGAATTGGCTAGTGGATGTGTCTCTACCTGCCTAGAACTGAAAGAACTCGAAGTAAATGTTGGCAGTTATATTTGTGTATTCCCATACCTGGATTAAATGTCAGAGATCTAAGACTTTCTCACCACAAATCCATTTGACTCCTTGATCAGGAGATACAGGAGCAATGGGGATAGTTCAGCTACTTCTCACCTCTTCACGAGGGATTTCAAGCAGGCTGAGAGAAGTTGGGGAGTGTCATGAGGCAAAGTGTTACTGCCCTGGAGCTGACCTGCTGGAGCTGGCTTCACAGCTTCTGGCAGCACAACAGCCTGTGTTGTAAAGGAAGGAAGCCCTCAGCAGGGTGACTGAGTTCTCTCAGCATGACCCAGCTGGTGAGGACCATATGGAGAATATGCACTGTGTGGACATCTTTGCTAACCTGCACTGGAGCACGGGACTCTTTTAACATTAGAAGAAATGTTACTGCCCTCCTTGCTCAAAGGAAAGAATTGATTCTGAGCATCTAAAAATGTTAAGAGTTGGAATGAAGTCTTAGAAGAAACAGAAATGGTTGATAGTGACAGATTAGAATACAAGACTGATAGGCAATGTGTGGCAAATAATAAATTTACTAAGTTTGAGAAAGAGGTTTTCTGAATCTGTTTGACACCACGAAGAACATTAAGAAAACATAACTGTTTACAACTATATACAGCTATATTTATATAATATTTATGGTGGCTTCTCTTCTCACATTTGACCATTATTTGTTATAACAAGGAAGAACTCAAAGAAGATAAAATCTTTAAAATTTAGCTGCTTATAGTACCATTTCTCTCAATTAAAAACATTAAAAAGAAAACAATAAATTGGGAATTAATGGCCAATTATACTCTAAATTGCAATATATAATATTGAATATTATGAGCAAACCTTGTTGCATATAAATATATTTATGTTCCTGGAGATTTATTAAACTTATAAAAGGTTCATATATATCTCAATTTCCCCCCCAAATTTCTCTACCCCATCATCATCATGGCTTATCATGTCTATTGTCAGAACTTTTCATAATTCCCTGTGGAAATCAGTTCCCTATATAATCATGGGAAAGTTCACTCTTGAGAGTTTTGTTCTGCCTTTGTGTTAGTCAAGAGTAGGAATGGGATACTAGCTGGGACCACTATGTGGCAGGGCCTAAGTCCTCACACTGCCACGTTGCACAGCTTGTAGGCCCGTGAAAGGAGCCCGGCGCTGGACTGCTTTGCCCACCCCGGCCAAGGATCTCCTGCTGCAGGTGGGTGAGGAGGATGTACCCATTAAGACCAGGAGATCAAAGAAGCAAGCAAAATCACTGGAGGAGGATGTGACTTGGGAAGTGGTGGCCCTGCGGAGGATGCTACAGGAGTGGAAGACTGCCTGGTCTCTAAGTGAGTGAAGGGAGGTCCTGAGACATTGGTATGCATTTCTTTTCTTTTTTTTTTTTTTTTTTAAAGATGACTGGTGAGGGGATCTTAACCCTTGCCACAGGAGTGGAAGACTGCCTGGTCTCTAAGTGAGTGAAGGGAGGTCCTGAGACATTGGTATGCATTTCTTTTTTTTTTATTTTTATTTTTTTTTTTAAAGATGACTGGTGAGGGGATCTTAACCCTTGCCTTGGTGTTGTCAGCACCACCAGTGAGCTACCGGCCATCCCTATATGGGATCCGAACCATGGCCTTGGTGTTATCAGTACCACACTCTCCTGAGTGAGTCACAGGCCGGCCCATTGATATGCATTTCTGAGGGGGTGGTTCTCACCATGGATTAGTGCTTCTCATTCTTTGAAAATCCATCACTTTCATGTGAAATGTGTCACCTCTTAAGGCTAGACTAGATAAGAGCCTTTCACACAATGGGTGTTAGATGAATGTTAGTCAACATATATCTGGATGCTTTTTGCACAGACAGGTATTACTTCAGTTATCTGTGGAAACTCACTACAGTGAGAACTCTTCATAGGCAGAGACCCTGTCTTATTGATTTCTGAAACTTTATGCTCAAAAAATGATGCATGAAGGGAAAGAGGAAATATGCTGCCTAAGCACTGGCCATGTAGTAATCAAAAGAAACTGAGGTGACTGGTATAAACAATCCCTCTTCAATATTCATTTGTGGTGTTGGGGTGATCATGTATCGACTCTGCCTTCAAAGATACAACAGTAGAAGACTGAGTGCCTGGGGCAGAGTATGGCCTAGCAAGGGCTGTTGAAAGCTACAGTTGAAAGGCCATACTTTCAGAGCAAGGGCTGTTGAAAGCTACAGTAGTTGAGAACTCAAGAACTGCTGCCTTTCAGAACGTAAGAGACTAGTTTAGTTAGTGCAGGAAAAAGAGAGGTGATCCATTAGGTAAACTGGATCAGATAAACAAAAAAGGGTTGAAGAAGAGATTCTGAGTAAAAGCTACCAGTACAGATAGTAGGATTACTGAAACAGAAGTTTGATACCTGCAGAGAGCAGCTAGCAACTAAAATGACGACAATGTTGAAAGCCAGATGGAAGAGCCCTTAATGAAAATCACAATAATTACCATTCACTGAAACTTCCTTATCTTGGCAGGCATTTTGCTAAATACTCTGTCTAGTTAATTCATTTAACCTTCAAAGTAACTCAATATGCTAGGTTCTAGTATTATTCCCATATTCCAAATGAGAAATCTCAGGCTCAGAGAGGTTATATAACTTACCCAAGGTCAAATAGCTAACAACTGTAAGTCCAAACCAGGTATGTCTGATAACAAAGTACCCTTAACCTATGTTTTATTGTCCCTTTTATTTTCCAGATGGTTACAATAAAATGTTATTTAAGCAAAGAGAAGATAAAATATAGGATGGGATTGGGGCAGTTTGGTCTGGAAACTACCTGAGAGGATACACGGATCATCAGAGAAATAACTTCCCTGAAGACCCCGTCTCTGGGCCCTTTATGTTTCTGAGCTAATGTTTTGTTTAAATTGTCCTTGTCTCATCACCTATCTGCAGTACAATATCTAACCCTAACCAGGTGGTTTTCTTCTCATTTCTCTCACTTCGGCATAGACATCGAATGGCACCATGAGACAGTGGAGAGTCTGCTGAGGAGCCTGACAGACATGCATGACGACATTCGGATCCAAGCCATCATCACATGTGCCACAGCTGCTTTGGAATGGCCCCGGATTGCCACCAGCCAGAAGGACTCAGGTGAGAGCCATGACTGACCTGTGAGAACATAAACAACTCATAAAGCTGTACAACATTTGAACTGATGGCAATCTTAGTGCTTGTCTGAGATCATTTTACAAATGTGGAAACCAAGACCCAAGGACTGACCTGAATATACACAGCTTATCAGCAATAGAAATAAGATTAAAATTCCAGACTTCTGGTCCAGTGCTTTTTGCACTATCCTTCATCACCTTTTGTTTGCTCAGTGGCTTGCAAGCAAGTTCACACTTTCTCACCTTGAAATCCCATTCATAACAGCTGGCTTTCCTCTTCTCTGCAGCTGGTAGCATTCTAGGATCATTTCTGTCCTAATATTATCATTCTATCATAATTGTCTGTTTACATTTCTCTATCCCTATCCCTACAAGAAAAGGAACTCCTTAAGGCCAGAGACTAACTTTACCTCTACAAAGTTGTCAGGTTTTTAAAAGTTTCATTTCACTTATTTCACATTTATTGAGTTCCAGATATGGCATCTATCCCCAGATTTTCAAATTTGTTGCTCCCTCTGCTAGAAAACTCTCTTCACTTGACCAACTTCTATACTTGCCCTTCAATTTTCAGCTAAGGTGTCACTTCCTCCAAGGAACTTTCCCTTCCCCACTGCCAAGACTTGGTTCAGTGTTCCTACTATATGCTTCTACAAATATACGTTTTAAGTTATATCTGCTTATTTCCTTGGGAAATAAATGGGATTATGTATTTTCAGTGCCTGGCACATTGAGAAAAGCTTCAATAGGCAGCATTTGATATCATTATAATCTCAGCCCCAAATCTTCCAAATACATACAAAGAACTCCTTTGTCTTCCTCAGAATTGTGCCTTTTGTGATACCTTTCATTCGCCCTGGGTGTCTAAATTTGATTTGTCTTGTTACCAACCCAATGAATATTATCTTACTCAGTATTTCTTGAAATACTCAATTGACTCAAGTGACTTCTATTTATTCCCCTGAAATACACATATTTCCATCTAGTCCATTCTGAACAGATGGTATATCAGCCCACAGCATGAGTAAAAAGGACACATGATTAAAAATCCTAAAATCTGAGTCACAGGTTCAGCTCTGCCACTTCTTGGGAAATCAACTAACCTCTTTGAGCTTCAACTTCCTTATCTATAAAATGATGATAGTTGTGGACAAAAGGATAACAAAACCTTTCCCCCTTCTACTTCAGAATTTGAGCTTTAGTTCAATGCCCACCTGTTCCCCTGAAAACCCAATGAGGATAGGAAATATCTTTATAGGCAACACTGCTTATGATAAAAATGAACACTGATAAATTACATTGGGACTGGGAAGAACTATAAGTGAAATATAAATACCTGACAGGGACACCATACTTGGGCTTCCCTGAAAGATGTAACTTTTAGCAGACATGGCTTTGTGGAGCCTAGAATTATATCTATGGAGTTGTTATAAGAGATACTAGCTCTTGTGGAGCTTAAGTTCACCCAGAGTGAACCCTTTGCTTCTGAGCTGTCGCCAGAATGCTCTGTGGAAGGCTACACAGCCTTAAGCACTCCAGCCAAAAGGAATGCCTGCTGCTGCTGCTACTGCTGTCTTGTGAATCTTGAATGTTTAGTTAAACCTAAAGAGACTCCCTGGTGAGCCTACACAGCCTTAAGCACTCCAGCCAAAAGGAATGCCTGCTGCTGATGCTACTGCTGTCTTGTGAATCTTGAATGTTTAGTTAAACCTAAAGAGACTCCCTGGTGAGCTGTGCAATGATATCTGCCTTGCCTAATTCAACCAGGGTTGGAACACTAAACGAGATAATGAATGTAAAAACATGATATAAATAAATGGCAGGGCACTATCTAAATATAACTGTTATTACTATTAAAAATATAAAAACCCGTGGGGTAAATACGTTAATTTTCTTCACTAAAATGAATGGCGAATGTCACCACAACCTAGCTGGAAACATTCTTCTTTGGCTTAAACTTAGAGACCAGATGATAAAAGATTGGGAACTGGAATACCAACACAAAAGTGAGCTCCAACTCTTTGAGCATAAAATCCTGCCCACTGCAGGGGCTCAGCAGTTAAGTACCTGCAACTGAGACTGAGGTTGGCCACCACAGTGGCTGTGGGAAAAAAGCTGTTTGAGAGAAATGTAAAGGGGCTAGTACTCTTGCCTGGCTCTCTTTTGATCAGACAAGGTGACTGTGAAAGACCAATCTATCCAGGACCTGCCAGAGGCTCTACAGCCCACCCTGGAGGCTGCTCTTTGTGACAAGAATGCCAATGTGCAGATGGCAGCAGCACTATGCCAATATGCCATACAGTCACATAATCCCCTTGCCCGGGACATCATGCAGACTGCCCTTCTGAAGGGTGAGTAACCCCTGTTATTTATGACCTTGGAATATAGCATAAAGAGAGGACTTCTCACCATTAGCTTTCCCTGTCCTTTCCTCTCCACTATCATGCTCTGTGTTGTCTGCTGTACCAGGTTTGGGTTTATGCTAGAGCATTCAGAAATTAGTTCTTCCTGGGTACTTTTACAATATAGGTATACTGCCACCAAGGGTACCTGGACTAAGCTTTTCATCAATGCATCTGATTAGAAACCATGTCCACTTTCGCAAAACCAGATTTTTTAAACTGAAAAGATGATGTAATAATATTAAATACTTTTTGAAATTAAAAAATCACTACCTGAACATATGCTTTCATTTTTTGAACATTAACTTCCAGGCATTGTTCACTTGCATTTCTGGAGTTATATAATCAGAAAAGTTCTGTCAGGTGATAGGCCCAAAGTGCCTAACTGCTCTCTCCAGATGGGCTGTTTTGTTGCCTTAACAAGGGGAACAACTGGCTGACTGGTTTGGCCTTCTGCATACAGACTCAACAGCTTAATTCCTCTGTCTTAGGAAAGCCTCTTGCCCCAGCTTTCCCTATCTCCAGGGAGAGAAACTGCATACCTCACCTAGGCCAGAAGTGTCTTATGGCTGTTACCTAACATGAGCTTTTAGGACTTAAACTTTCAGGAAGATTTTCTGTTTATATTAAAACCTTGATACAGCCCTTTTAAATATGGTTTAAATATGGGATTAGGTTTCTAGACTGATTGGGAAGTGAGCCATCAGGCATGTAGAAGCCTGGGTACCAATCCAAAGGCTGTTCTCTCTGGGGGGAAAACAGATTGTCATTCTAGGCTTTTTTCACCCCACTGTGACAGGTGATAGTGTGGACAGTTGGGCTGCAGCTCAGTGCTTGGCTCTGGAAGGTGTTGCCACTTACCCCGTGATTCAGAGGATCCTTCATCAGCTGTTTAACAAGAAGAATGAAGAAACTGAGGACCAATCTTGTATCCTCCTGAGTCATCTCAGTGGAAAGACAGTATGTATCCGTTACAGGGTCACAGGAAGAAACCAAGTTTGGGGAAACAACTGGCTCTTTGAGGTCAGTGCAGGTGGTAGGTGAGCTGGGTAGGATAATCTCAAGCATAGGTAAAAGTGGACTAAATATGGGTAATCCTGGGTGTAGGGTGTATACTGGGAGAAGTAACAACAGCTAGTTGAGAAAAAAAGTAGGCTGCAAATGGTTTCTAAGTGTGTATTTAAGAAGACTGTGACATGCAGAATTTGCTCCTACTAGAAGTTTACCATTGAAAACCGTACAGAGCTACAATTGTGTTTACTTTCAATAGAAATATGAAATTCACAAAGATTGAGACATATACAAGTCATTTTAGGGGTAAAAATAAGTTTAAAAAAATAAGTTTAAAGTCAGAAAGAGAAGGCCCCAGAGGCTTTCTGTTCAGATTATTTTTATTTTATTATTATTTATTTAATTATTATTAATTATTTTTATTTATTTATTTTGGCGACTGGTCAGCACAGGGATCCAAACCCTTGACCTTGGTGTTATAACACTGCACTCTAACCAATTGAGCTAACCAGCCAGCCCCTAATCAGATTACTAAATCTGTATTTTTTCCCTGATTTAAGATCCCAGAGTCAGTTTGCTTAGTTGGAAGAGTGTCCCACCTCTTGTAAACCCACTCTTTCCTTTGCTAGGGATGGGCATCTCATTAATTATGTTGGATACATGTTAGGATGTTAACCACTTCAAAGTTCCAGTATCTCAAGAAGTGATTGTAAATATCCATACAAGTCTTCCATTTCCTCAGACCTTGATACATACCATGCTTGCTGTGGAGCTGAATAGCCATCAGTGGAAGGACCGGATTGTGGCCTGCTGGGCTTTCTCCCGGATCAATGGAAATGTCTGCTTGGTAAGCCTTCTCTTTGCTTCCAGGCCAGAAAGTCTAAGCATGGCTGGGATAGGGAACACTTCCACTTTTTGCTGCTATCTAGTATGCCATTCTTACCAAATAGATCTCAGTCCTCACATCGCTACCTCTTATTCCTAACCCAGAATTATCTTCAAATGCAGGCATGCCTTTTTTGTGACTTAAGCCTGTGCTTCTCAGTGTGGTGGCAGTCCACAAACTAATTGTAACTAATCCACAATGAAATAAGCACAAAAACTGAAGCGTTTAGAAACTTTTATAGTACAGGTTGAACATCTTAATCCAGAAATCTGAAATCCAAAATGCTCCAAAATCCCAAACTTTTTGATTGCCAACATGACACTCAAAGGAAATGCTCATCGAAGGATTTCAGATTTGGGATGCTCAACCAGCAAGTATAATGTAAATATTTCAAAAGCTGAAAAAATCCGAAATCCAAAATACTCTGGTCCCAAGCATTTTGGATAAGGGATACTAAACCTGTAATTTGACTTTACCTCGATATCAACAAACTTTATAAAGTATCAGTCCATGACATATTTCCCAATTGGTCTTGCATCACAGATAGTTTGAGAAGCACTGACTTAAACTACCCAACAACCCAACTATATGAATGTCTATGCTGATTCTCTAAGTGTTCAGCACATACATATAAAACACAATCCCTGCTTTCAAAAAACTGACACTGTAGTTGGAGCAACATAACCAACATACACAAACGATTCAAGAACAAGCAATAAATGTAAGGCACTCTCATAAAATTTTTCAGAAAGAGATTAGTGTGAGTTGATTTATTGGTTAAGGTTCTGTGAAGGATTATGGGACTTGGCCAGACCTGAAGAGGGAATCCCAGGCAAGGGAAATCCTGACCAACATTTAGGCTTTCACCTGAACTCCTTTTTGCCATTATTTTCAAATCATCTTCAGCTATCTGAATGAGATCTTTCCCTTCTTCCTATATACTACTTTATCTTTTCCTTATAACATTGGGTATCCGCAGAATGGCCCAGAACACTGCCGTTCCCATAAGAAGTGAACACTCTTCACTCTTCAACCCTCACATTTTGATATGGGAAGCACAAAATCTGGTCATTCAGTATAATCACCTGAAGAGGTTTTCTACTGGGATAATTCTGTCTCAAGTGTCTTAAGGCAGAATGGCCCAGAACACTGCCGTTCCCATAAGAAGTGAACACTCTTCACTCTTCAACCCTCACATTTTGATATGGGAAGCACAAAATCTGGCCATTCAGTATAATCACCTGAAGAGGTTTTCTACTGGGATAATTCTGTCTCAAGTGTCTTAAGTACCCTGCTGTTAAGTCCTGGACCAGTAGGCAGGCATCACCTGAGAGCTTGTTAGAAATGCAAAATCTCACCTTAGGCCAACTCAGTCAGAATCTGCATTTTAGCTATAACTTTAACATCCAACTCATTTGCATCCTTCACACTTGTCATTTGCACATTTCACATCCTTCACACTTGTCATTCACAATTGTCAACTTAAAGTAACAAGTCATACAGAACTAGCAAGAGATGAGGTAAAGATAACTTCGTGTCAGACAGCTGGAATTTAAGGCAGTATGTCTATGAGTTCTTTCACTCATTCAGTAAGCAAGCAGTTTCTGACCACATCCAATGCTAGGCACTATTCTAGCACTGAAGATGCAAAGATATTTTCTCTCCCTCAGTAAATGTTATAAATAGCTATAATGGAAGCAGCTGTAAAGTATTACAGGCATTTCCTATGCCTAGAGGGGGCATAGGAGACTTCACTAAGGAGATGTTTCTTGAGCTAAATCCTAAAGGAAGAGTAGGAAAACATCAGGTACCAGGTAGGGGTGAAGGAAGCAGATGTTTCAGGCAGAACAATAACTTGGGCACATTTACACAATCATCACCTTAGACTGTAGCAATCTTGTCCCTCCCCTCTGAGAGAAGTACATTTACAGGGTGAGCAACTGCTCTGGTTTGTCCAGGACATGGGACTTTCAGTATTAAAACAGGAAAGTCCCTGGCAAATAGGATGAGTTAGTCACCCCAATAAGTATCATTTCCAAATTTTAAGTCTCTCACCTATGTAGTAGTTTAAAGGATGAGCTTAGGTAACAAACCTGGGTTTGAGTCCTGGCTCCAGCACTTACCAGGTTAACCTTGGTCAAGTTAATCAAAGGCTCCATTTTGTCATTTATAAATGGTAATAACATCTGTTCCATTGGATTGTTTGGGAGATTAAGAGATAGGTAAAAAAAACACTTAGCACAATGCCAAGTACAAAGTTAATGTTCAATAAATGATAGCTAATTATTACACCTATTTATAGGATATGAAACATAAGTTGATCCATCTGATGTGGAATGACTGGAATAAGGAAGTGAGGCAAGCAGCTGCCCAAGCACTGGGGCAAATGAACCTTGGGAAAGAGGTACATGACACAATCAGGTAAGACCTAGTCAACATGAGAGACACTCTAATGTGCAGAGGGCTAGGATCCAGCCAGCATTTGTTGAGCTCCTCTGTGTGCTCAGCACTGTACTAGGTCCCACTGTAAAAAGTTAACAGTCCCTACAAAAATTAACATGTGGCTAGGGAAAGAAGCACTGAGTGCCCAAAGGTGTGAGGCAATGTTTTGGGTGTTTGAGGGAGTTCAAAAGGATGACACAATTCTAGGGCCAGCCTGTGGCTCACCTGGGAGATTGTGGTGCTGATAACACCAAGGCCACGGGTTCAGATCCCTATATAGGGATGGCTGGTTGGCTCACTTGGGAGAGCATGGTGCTGACAACACCAAGTCAAGGGTTAAGATCCCCTTACCGGTCATCTTTTTTTTTTTTAAAAAGAAAGGATGACACAATTCTAATGACTGTAGGCAAGATACACAAATGTCTCATTAAAAACGCCAAATCATATTAAAAATTAGAACATGTACTGGCCAGCCACCAAAACAAATAAATAAAAATAACAGAACAAATGTCATATACCATAACTACTATAGCAGAAAAAATGGAATACTCAATATGGGCTAGAGGAAACTTAAGGCTAAGTTTCATGGAGGATGGGTAAGACTGCATAGGCATTCCAGGCTGGGAGCCAAATGCAGAAATAAGTATGGCACATGGGAGGGCAGTGAAGGGAAGCTGGCTATGATGAGGGGTGCAAGCTGACACTTTCCTCATTCAACATAGTTGAGTGCCTAGTATATGCTAGGTAATAGGGATTCAAGTAAATAAGTAAGATGGATGAGGTCTATACTCAGTGAAACTTATCTAATGAGCATAATGCTGAAAGGGAAAGGGTGAGGCTGGATTAGAGAGAGCCTACAGAGCTTGGATTTTATCCTGAGGGAATTGGGGTGGGCGGTGGCACTGAAAGTTTAAGGAGAGGAGACAAAAGCAACTTGTGCCTTATAGAGTCAAGCTGGGTCAAGGAAATTCCCAAGAACGTGTGGAAGCCCTCTCCCTGATAGGTGGACTCAAGCTCATGACCGCCAAGCTTCTCCCAAGCTTCCTGCATTGCTTCTCTGATGACTTTGCAGCAGTTCGGCAGGCAGCCTGTTTGGCAGCCGGTGCCCTACAGATCCGCAACGAGATGGTGAGTCAGGAAAACGTGTTCTCATCTTACCTGATTGACCTGAAGAGGGCATTACCTTCCCTTGTGCACAGTACACTTAACTATTCTGTGGGGACACAGAATGAGAGATCAGAACCAAGAAGGTGAGGGGCTATATCAGCCACATTAACCCATAAGGACCATTTAGCTCCCAGCCAGCCCAGACTTCACTCTAGAGCACACCTCTGAACCTATTCTCACTTAAGTTAACTAGCATCTTATTACCTGGATACTAATGGGCTTTAGGATCAACTCCAGTGAATGGAGTTATAATCCCTAGTTATGAGGGGAAAACCTGATTGAAGCGTTCAAAAGAAGCCTGTCTGGACATAGATCTGTGAGCTGAAAAAAATAAAATCTACAGATACCAGATAATTCAGCTAATACACTATGCGTACTACCTGGTACTTCAGGCTCTAGCTCATTTGTCACTGGAATTGATAGAACACGGGGCAGGCTGGTTAGCTCAGTTCATTAGAGCGTGGTGTTCATAACACCACGGTTAAGGGTTAGGATGCCCTTACCAGCCAACCACAAAAAAATAAAAAGGATGGATAGAGGATTATTTTTCAGTTACAGCACCTTTTAGAGATAAGTGGGATTCCTGTTTCTGGTTCTTTCTTGTTCTGGTTCTCCCCACTCAATACGGCCTTTTATCCATCCCAGGTGCTTGAATGCCTCCTGAATCTGATGCAGAGAGATCCTTACTGGAAAATCAAGGCCTTTGCCATTCGAGGTATTACAGAAGTAGTGGCCCCAACTGCTCAACCCTAAATACCTTTCCCTGTGCTAGTACAGATGATCCCCAGAAACTCTCTAGTTAAGGGGGTGGAATATGTGGAAGGGAATGATCTTAGCTTCTCAGAAGCTACTTGCCTGAAAAGATTATTTACTTCTTCCTTTTTAAATTTTTAGTTAAGGATCCTGAGTCAAGGTCTATGTCAAATTTGTTAAGGCAAGTGACTGGCAACACAGTTTCTGCCAAGAGAATTAAAGATAAGTTCCAAATAGGTATCCACTATTGCATACATATTACTTTCTCTGGAGGTTGCCACAATAGCATTCTGTAAAAGAAAGAACAGACTCAAGACTGGTATAGACCTAAAACCCTGCCCTTTAATATTCCTAAAGTTCCTGTTTAGAACTTTTGGCATTGCTTCTCTTTTTGACATAGTCTTTGGCAGGTCCCTAGCAGAATCAGCTCCAGGTAAACCTGTAAATAACTGTGCCTCCCTTCCCCATCACCCTGCCTTGATTAGGCTGTTCTTCCAAGTTATCTATCCCATATCTCATCCCTAAATAGGAAATTTAGTCTAAGTTCACATCTTAACGGGCAAGGATGGAATGGCATACTCCACTCCTAGGAATCCTTTGGAGGTAATATCCCACTTTAACCTATCCCTAGAATTCTAATGGTGACTAATTGCCATCCAAAAGGGAAGATATTGTTTGCAAAACTCAATTTATTTCTGGATGCTAGGATATAGCCAACCCAGTCTTCAGTGACAGCAGAACATGTTGCCCTTTAATCTTTGTAGCTTTGGGACAGATTGGGCAAGTGAGTCCCCAGCTGACAGATCTCCTGCTCTGGGCTATCCATTATGAAGAGTCACCAGGTGTACGACTGGAAGCTTGCCGTAGTATCCTAGCCCTCAAACTTCAAGGGGACCAGGTCAGGGACACCTTCCTAGATGTGCTGCTCCTGGAGAAGCATGATGCTGTTCTAACGTAAGCACTAAACCTCTGGTTCCTGCCAAGACCTCTTGTACTGCCAGCTCTCCCATCCTTGTTCACTGACTATGTCCTTGCCTTTCCAGGCTGCCTAGCAGCAGTAAATGCACAGGCTCATCTATGCCATTTACCTACTTACCCAAGTGGGTAATAGAAAAACCAACCTAAATTAGATTGAAAGTCAAGCTCATGTAGTTCATGTGCCTCTTCTCTCCTCCCCCAACCCCCATGGTTTTAAGTTATTCATATATTCAACTAATATTTATCAAGTGCCTATTGTGACAACAGGCTTTAGAGTCAAAAAGACCAGGGTTGGAATTCCAGCTCTGGCACGCAACAGCTATGAGTCTGGACAGGGTATTTAAAGTCTCTGAGCCTATTTTTTCACGTATCAGATGCAGATAGTCTACATTATGGGGTTATGGTGACAATAAATGAGATACATGTTTAGTATCTGTCATAAAGGTTTTAAATAAATCGTGCCTTTAGTACCTTCAAATACATCATCTCTAAAACCACACAACATCCCTATAAGTTAAGTGTCACATCATTTATGGAGATAAGGCTCAGCAAAACTGTACAGTTAGGATTAGAATTTAGGATTCTTGACTAATTCTGAATTGTATATTTTCCATGGGATTTTTTTAAGGACAGTGTAGAACAATCTAAGAAGTCTTTCTTATCTTTTAGGGAAATTTACCAGGCAATGAAGATACTCAACTTAGAAAATGAAGGAAACCAAGAAATGCTTCAGGAAATCAAGAACAGGGTAAATAAGTGCAAGCTGTGCTTTCAAGAGAAAATCCAGGATTCTTAAGAATTCCTCAGACCTTTTTTTCTCCTAAGCATATACACATACTTTTCCCCACCAGAGAAATACTTTCTACAATCCCAGACACAGATACCATAGCATTTGAAGATACAAAACATCTTTGCAAGACTGTGCTATAAAATACTGTTAGTGAAAAGACAAAAACAAAACAAAAATCATATTAGTCCTATCAAGTAGCCCTCAAAATCAGGGTTTATTGTTGTTTCTGAACTACTGTTTCCCTCCCTTGCCATTTTATTCCCACTGTCTCCTAAGCCCAGGTTGTTCTTTCTTTTTTGCAAACAGACATAGAGAAGGAATGAGGGACTGGAGCTGGCCCCCTAGATTTTCCTTTCCTTCTTAATTTTCCTTAATTCCTAATCTCAATTTTTTCACCAAAGGAACTCTCAAGCTGTAAGAGTTCTAATTTTTCAAAACTGTTAGAGATGAAGGAATAGAGAGAAAAGGACTTTTATAAGGTTAATTCACAAAACCAATTTCACACCAAGTGAGAATTTCTTAGCACAAAACCAACTTCACACGAAGTAAGAATTTCTTAGCAGGTTTCTTTCATTATGACCAAAAACCCAAAGTAAAATTTTCATTAACAAGTGTAAAAAATTCTCCAACTTACAGCACAACAGAAAGATGTTCTCAGGCATTTATGTACCACCTAATACTAATAAGCATGATGCAGTCGGTTACTTTATTAATGCTTTTTGATGATTTATTGACTAGAACAGTTGTTTTTTTTTTAACATTTGTTCTAATCTAGATTGAAACACTAAGCCAAAAGGACTTGCTGACACAAAAAATACTCAAGTTCGAGATGGTCATGAGAAAATTGAGGGAGGAAGCAAAACATGTTTATTCACAACCCAAAGAGGGGAAAAAGTTATTGGAATTCCAGACTCTTCTCCAAGAAACTTTTAAGGGTAAGTTTCCTAGGGGTGAGTCCTATGCCTTGACTCCTTTAATAAATCTCTTCCACGATCTGGATATTTTGGTATTTAGGAGCAAGCCCTGTAGAATGGAAAAATCAGGAAAGGCTACTTTCATTTCTTCTTGGCCACTATCCACTCAGTTATTTTACCTTATTTTTCTCCTGTCTCAGGTATTTATTCATTTGTTATTATGTCCCTTAAAAAAGTGAGGTAGCGGGGCCGGCCCGGTGGCTCACTTGGGAGAGTGCGGTGCTGATAACACCAAGGCCATGGGTTCGGATACCATATAGGGATGGCCGGTTGGCTCACTGGGTGAGCGTGGTGCTGACAACACCAAGTCAAGGGTTAAGATCCCCTTACCGGCCATCTTTAAAAAAAAAAAAAAAGTGAGGTAGCTCTATTTGAATTGCTTTAAAAGTTAGGTCAGTTTGATCCCTGTAATTGCCAGCTGCCAAAAAATAAAAATAAAAATAAGAAAAAAAAAAGTTAGGTCTAAAAAGACCTATTAGAAAAACATTCTTTACAAAACAAAAAACTACTGTTTAAGTTTGATTAAGCCCCAACAAAAGCCTTATAAGAGCTTAACCTTTGATACTGGTTATCTCTGGAAAGTGGGGTTGGAGGGAGAGCTATTATTTTTATTTTAGGTACGTCTATGCTCTTGTAACTTTTTCTTCTTTTTGGCAATTGGATAGTACGGGGATTTGAACGCTTGAACTTGGTGTCATCAGCACCTCACTCTCCCAAGTGAGCTAACTGGCCAGCCCAGCTTTTGTAACCTAAAAAAAAAGACTTTATAAAGTTTTCAGCCTTAAATAACTGAACCTATCAGTTATGGTGATAGGATCTTAAGAGTACCAGACACAACCTAATTGATGAGGGTGCAGAAATCAAGCTGTACCAAAATATACTTACAAAATCTGTGTGCCCAAGTGTAGAAGCAGCCTCAGGTCACTCAGCCAGCTGCCTACCAGCTACCACCCCAAACCTAGGTCTTCCGGTTCCAAGTCCAGTACTCTTTCTGGTACACCAGGCTCTTTTCCACCAACCATGAAAATATTCACTTGCCAGATTTGGGGAAGTTTCTTCCAACTGCCAGAAAAAAACGAGAGTGGAAAGTAACTTGAACACCAACCTTCCCTCATGGCCAGCTTGCTACAAATTGGTTGACTACAGCACAACCAGGTGACATGCTGCCCCAGCCTCTGATACAAGCAAGCACTGAGCAAAAACATAATATACTCTTAAAGCTGACCTTACTAATGGAAAATAACTTTTCTACTAGGATTGTGATGTTTAGGGTTCAAGTAGCATAATTAAAATGAATACATTACCACGAAAGTTAGAGAACTGGCCCCAATCAGATGTGTTTCTTTTTAAAAGGTTGTTGAACATGGTCCTTTTACATCTTAAAACCACTCCGAGTTGCTTCCTGCCTCAGCCATTGTAGGTATCTTCCTCCCCGCTTTATGCATTTCTTCAAACCATCCCACATAATAATCTAGCCTTTTTAGAAAAGGGAAACATTCTCTGGCACTCTAATAACTTTCCTAACACTCATACAAACTCAACAATAACAAACAGGATACTGACCCCAAGCCTCCCCTCAAACTGATGAAAGAGAACTCAAATGAAAGATGCAAATTCCAAATAAAAATGTCTGATGTCTTAAGTAGAACATGGCCAGTGCTACACAGTACACTTAAGCCTGAAGGTGATGAAGTTAGTGTTCTGAAATAATCAGGGATCAAGGTCACTTTTGCAGAAATAGCTCCTTTTTTTCCCACTTCCAACTTCTGCTTTTACTTTTGTACCTAGATGAGGTGGTTCTTCCCAAAAGATGGTCTGAGGTTTACGACATTGAAGCAGTCATAAAGGTAAATGTAAGCACACTGATGGTTATCAAGGTAAGAGCATAAATTTTAAAAAAGTGGCAGTGGTAGGGGACAATCACTACTCCCTTTTTTCCAGCAATCAACAAGAAACTAGTTTAGGGTTAGAGGCATCTTGGTGAGCAGCAGCCCCTTATCATACAACATGGTTGCCAAGGAAAGCTGGTCCTCCACACTGTCACAGGGCAAGTCCCCTACTCTCACAAACTCTGGGTAGGAGCGAAGCAAGAGTTCCATGGCATCAGCTTGCTGGGGGTATATTTCCAAGCACTTGGGTTCTTCCAGATGATAAACACGGGAGTTTTCCACCGTGTAATAGAGAAACAAATGGCCTCCCTCACCCACCAGCCGAGCTATCCCATCCTGAAGCATGTGTACTTCTGTTTCTGTTGTCAATTGCGCCCCCACGTTTACAGGTTGTCCAGCCTCCCAGCGAATGGGGAGTCCGTAAACACTTAGCGCCCTCTCCCTATCAGTCAACACAGGGGGCAGAGAATCGTGGATGAAGTCTTTGGCTCGCTGGTCAGCCACAGCATCGACAGGAGCAAAGTGTCCCAAGCGGGAAACTAAGACCCGCACCTTCTCCATGAAAGCAGTTCTTCGAGGATCCTTAGAATCCGAATGCTGGGCCCCCATGTAATCCATGAAGTCTCGGGGTAGACCCCTCCGAAACTCCACATTTTCTTCCATTGCTGCCTGCACGGCCAGAGGCAGTACGGCCTCCAGGAAGTCGCCCCAGGTATTGTGCTGGTATGTGGATAAGGTGAGGTGCAGAGAATGGACTCCATCCTGGCATTCGGCTTGGTGAATGAAGCCCCGAGGAAAATAGAGCAAATCTCCAGGTTCCAGCACGGTCTGCAGCACTGGCTCACCGAGGTCCTCCTGGCTGAAATTGGGGCTAGATGTTAGGGCCAGTTCCTCAATTGGGACCCGGGGTCGGTAGACACGCCAGAGCTTCCTACCTTCCAGCTGCAGCACGAAAGCCTCGATATCGTCATAGTGGGGGGCAAAACCCTGCGAGTTGGGGGGCGTGAGGTAAACGTTTGAGCCTGCCATGCTTCCAAACTGCTCCTGGAGCACAGCCAAAAACTGCCACACGGTGGTCGAGAAAGCCTGCGGACAGAGGAGGCGCAGAGAGCAGCCGGCCTGGTACAGGGACCACGCGGCGGCGGGCAGGGCGCGGCCCGGCGGGTTCAGGGTCTCACGCCGCCCGTTGATGTAGCGCGCGGCATCCAGGTGCTGCCCGAACTGCACCTCCTCGTTGCGGAGCATCGAGTCCAGGTCGGCGGTAGAGAAAAGGCCCTGGTAGTAGGTGTGGTCCTGCCGCCGCACTAGCACCGCTTCCCGCTCCCACAGGCGCCGGTAGAAGTGGTCGGGCGGCATGGGCGCGATCAGCCACTCAAAAAGGCGCACCGCCCGCCGCCGGCTGCTGGGGATACGGTTCAGCTCGGCCAGGACGCGCCGCAGCGGGGAGTCCCAGGACAGCTCCCCACCCGTGCTGTCCACCTGCGGCCCCAACAGCGTCGCAGGGGCCCCGGACTGGCCGCTGCACAGCTGGGCAGAGGTCTCCAGCACGCGCGCCGGCGCAGCGGACACCTCCACCAGGCGCGCCGGCGGGGTCTGCAGGGAGGGTGCAGCGGGCGGGGCCTCCAGCTGCTCTGCAGGCCCATGGTGGCCGTACTGCTCTCGCCGGGCCGTGTCCGAGATGGCCGCCGCCCCACCAGGCTGCGCGTCCCCCACGTCGTTAGCAGTCGACTCCACCCTCGAGTCCTCCGAGTTCTCGCTTGGCAGCGTCTGGGCTCTCAGCGCCGCCATGCGGGACGCAACACTCCTCCTCAGCTGCCTTCGGATCTTCCTAGGCCTCAAGGACAAGGCCAAGACCGACCCGCTGTGTGGCTGAGGCTGGCGCCGGCGCCTTACCCGTCCACGCCTCAACAGCCCTGCACTATCCCGGAGCCCGTCCATGGCAGGATGATCTCCCGAGCCGGGATGCTGCTGACGAGAAAGGGGCTCACGCTGGGCGCGGCTGCGGTGCACTGTGGGAAGGGGCGCGGCCTCCAGGGCCTCTGGGTTAGCCACGCCCACATTCTTCTACCCACCTCCTCCCGCTCGCCCTAGAACCGCAGAATCTCTGCCCAAGGCGCAGGGATTCCATATTGAGAGGGCAATTTGAAAGGCAAGTTGCTAGGGATTCCTAGAGAAAGCTGGCTACTTAACTCTCCTTTCCTTCTAGTGTCTGCATACTGAAGTATTCCCGGGAAGTCCTCATCAGCAGCCTCCCACCAGAAAGTGTACAAATCTTGTTTTCAAAGACTGCCGTCAGGCAAAGTATGAGGTTCAGAATGCCTCCAGCCAAATTTCGAGATTCTGCCCAAACCCCGGATTTTCTGCAGATGACTTCATTGATTGAAGCCCTATCTAAGAGTTCCTCCAACTTCCCTTCCTCCTTTCATCATTACAAATCCTCGGAGTCATTGTTTTCTCTGAAAAAGAAGTTATTTGCCTTCTTGATATCTAGCCTTCCCACCCCTCTGGGGGTTTGTTTCGTTAGCTACAACTTCTCTAGAATCTTCAATTTCTGTCTCCTCTGAATCTTAAATCGACGTTTTTTTGGGGGGGGGCGGTTGGCAGCTGGCCAACCTGGACCTTGGCGTTATCAGCACCGTGCTCTAACCAACTGAGCTAATCTGCCAGCCCCATGGAATTATTGTTGCTTTGTACATAAAGATTACGTGTCTTTATTTGAGTCATTTAAGACAAATTCCCAGAAATAAAATTGCTGGGTGAAAGGACAAGATAATTTTAGTGATTTTTGACAGGTTTTACCAAACTGCCCTCCAAAAGGGTTTACCAAATTGCCGTCCAAAAGCGTTTACAATGTTGCAAGCACCATAAGCATACTAGGCCCCTGTAGGGCCTTTTCTGTGGCTCAGTTTGAGCTTTCAACACTCCCTCTTTTTCACTTGCATTCCTATCCAAATACTTGCTAAAGTTTTTAGACTTTGCCCCTACCTGTGTCTGACATCATCGTTTCTTTTTTATTTCTCACATAGTCTAGTACATGATTCTCAAGTAGGCATGACTTTGCCTCCCTAGGGACATTTGGCAATGTCATATGGGGGGAGGAGGGTTTCTTATATCTAGTGGGTAGAGACTAGAGATGCTGTTAAGCATCCCACAATGCAAAGGACAGTCCCCCAAAACACGTAATTATCTGACCCAAAATGTCCATAGTGCAGAAGCTGAGAAACCCTGGTCTATTACAAGTAGTCTTACAACTAGTCTCTTTACCTTTATTTAATCTCTCCCATACAAATTTATACCACAGGTAGCTACAAGATTAATTTTCTCAAGTTGTGGACCCAAACCTGTCATCACCCTACTTAAAACCTATCCATGTGGCCCATCAACCAATCCAAGCTCCTCATCTAGGTACTGAAGCCACATAATGTTATATACAGCTTTATCAGCCACGACTCCCCTAAACTCTTACTTTTACAAGCTACACTATTTGCTCTTCCTTGCCTATATGGTCCTTCATACATTTTCTCATGTCAAAACTCTAATTAAAGCCCATTTCACATTCCATCTTCTCCCCAGAGTTTCTACCATCTCCCTAATCACAAAAGAACTTTGACTCTTTCACATGAATTTAACACATTGTGCCTTGTATTGGTGATTTATGTACTTGTTATATTCCTTCCAAGGAAAGGACTTCTTTATGCCTTTTTTTTTTAGCTCCTCTTGCATTTAGCACACTGCTTTTCATACAGAAGATACACAGAAAATGTTTGTGGAAAGCTGACTACCCAAATTAAATCACTTCCACTCATTATTTGTGGCATTAGCTCAGGCAAATTACTTCTCAGGACTCAGTTAAGCTCCTCTTGCATTTAGCACACTGCTTTTCATACAGAAGATACACAGAAAATGTTTGTGGAAAGCTGACTACCCAAATTGAATCACTTCCACTCATTATTTGTGGCATTAGCTCAGGCAAATTACTTCTCAGGACTCAGTTACCACATCTATAAAATGGAGATAATAATTTAACCTACTTCTTCATAGGGTTGTTATGAGGATAAAATAATGCTTGTAAGGCACTTAGCACAGGGCTGGGTACAGAGCTAAACACTTGGAAATGGTAGCTATACTAATAATTTATTATTACGGAGCAAAGCCCTATAGGATAGTTTGTGCGCAACTGGTCTACTTGAGAGGAATAAGTAGGTGGGTGGAGTGTGCAGAGAAGTTCTTAAATTGGGCAGAGTAGCAGTGAGAGATGGGGAGTTTACAATTATTTTTGTAAATGCCCTATGGAAACTTAAGTCAGTCGGGATCATATCAGACAAGGTCATTGGTTGGAGTTGTGCAGGTACTACTCTCCACAAAGAGAGAGCCAAGGGCCAGAGTGAGGGTCTAAACCAATCCATGTTCTTCTCCCAAGTCCTGTGGCCTAATACAGGTATGCAGTATTTGGAGGAAGGAGCAGCAGGAGGGGGAACCCTCTTCCTAATTGACACAAAGGCTATGTGTGCTGGCAAGGCCTTCATATTGGGTCCCCTAAGAAAATGCTGAAGAAGAGGGCAGGTCATATTTGTCACTAGGAACTTTCATTGCCTTTTCAAAGAGAGTGGTTTTCACTAGACAAAGGACACATCCTGCAGTGAACTGGGGGAATGTACTGTGTTTTTCTGCCTGCAAAGCTGTGCTTAGTTATAGGAGGTTTGTAAATTGGTAGTTTCCACATCGTATACAATATCTCCTCCCAATCTTTCCTGTGACCTCATCCTTTTCTTTTTTTGACATTTTGTGATTTCCTCAGATAAAGAGTCTTATTGATATCTCTGTCCTCTAGTTGCTGCTGTGACTGGGAGGTGCCTTTTGGAACCTGACTTATCTTTAATTTCAACACTTTTCCTGTGGCTGTACATAGTTCTCACTACAAAAGCAACTATTAATAAATAACCGTTTTCAGATATATAATTTAATGACATGGAATAATGTTCTTTTGTTAAGTGGGGGAGAAAGACGACAAATAAGTAATAGGATCCCATTTGGGGAATATGTGTGTGTGTGTTGGAGTATATGTATATATCTAACCCACCCATACATATATCTATATATACTACTGAAAAAGTTTGGGATTCTACATTATAATATTTAACAGTGGTTATCTTTATATAGTGGGATTCTAGGTGATTTTTATTTTATTCTTATTTGTATGTTCTGGATTATATATATATATTGAATATTTATCATTTGCACAAAAATATGGTATTTTTTAGGGCCAGCCAGTTGGGAGAGATGTGAGAGCATAGTGCTGATAACACCAATGTCAAGAGTTTGGATCCCTTTACCAGCCTTTAACAACAAACTTCAGTTGCCCTAACTCATCTCATTTTTCTTGACCTTCAATCATTGCTTGTCTTGCTTTTCTATTTTTTTAAATTCCCTTTAAAAAAAATCAATGGAACTTGACATTCAGATTATAGAAGTTAATTATTGTTATTTAGAGAAGCTGCTATAGAAAAGAGGTTGAATAGAGCCAACCCCACGTTTAAGCCTACATAGAATGATTTGAAGCCTATCAGGAAAGTACTCTGAATTATCTCTCCCACCAAAATCTATCCTTAGATAGTTATTCTAAGGATTAGTTATTGCCATTTTCAACTCCATCTGTATCTAAAATTCAAATATACTGGGAGGAGTGATATATACTAAATCACAAGTTCCTTTTAATGCCTTTCCTTTATGAAGGAAGGATTGCAAGAGAAGTTGCTGAAAGGGGAATGGGGAGGAAGAGAAATAAAAGGAAAGTAAAAGAAAACAAATGTCTAAGTCAGTGGTTGTCAGCCTGGGACAATTCTCCCCCCAACCCCCCCGGAACATTTGGCAATGTCGAGAGACATTTTTGGTTGTCACGGCAGGGGGGATGCTACTGGGTAGAGGTCAGGGATACCATAAAACATCCTACTGCTAGGCATCTATCCTTTAAAAATATTTACCCAGGGGGCTGACTGGTTAACTCAGTTGGGAGAGCCTGTATTGGTAACACCAAGGTCAAGGGTTCTGATCCACAGGGGGGATGCTACTGGGTAGAGGTCAGGGATACCATAAAACATCCTACTACTAGGCATCTATCCTTTAAAAATATTTACCCAGGGGGATGACTGGTTAACTCAGTTGGGAGAGCCTGTATTGGTAACACCAAGGTCAAGGGTTCTGATCCCTGTACCCTCCAGCTGCCAAAAAAATAAAAATATTCACCCATGTGTACAAAGATATATATACACAGATGCTCATCACTTATAATTGCAAAACAAAATTACTCAAATGTCTATTAATAGGCAGTTATTAAAAACAATGACAAGACCCCATACCAGCCAGCCGCCAAAAAAATTAAAAAATTAAAAAAAATAAATAAAAAGAATTACAAGGAAAGTCCAAAATGTATTATAAATTGAAAAATAAAATTACAGAACAATATGTTGTTCCATTTTTTGTTTTAAGAAAACACATTCCACATATATTTATATATAGTTTCTTTAATACTATATATGTTATGTGTGTGTGTGTCTGTACAGTTGAATGTCTGGAAAGATATATACCAAACTGAACACAGAAGTTCCCTCTGGGGAAAGGAGATTTTTGGTTATAGAAGACTTTCATGTTTTACTTTATACAGTTCTGTATTATTTTGCTTAAGACCTTAAGGATATAAATCTTGGATTTGGCAAATGAGAGATAGATTACAGTCTAGCTAAGAATACTGACTCTTACTACTAGTAAGACTATTTTACTAAATTACTGTAAATCAGGGGTTGACAAATTTATGACACTTGGGCCCAGTCTGCCCTGCCTCCTGTTTTTGTACCACCTGTGACTTTTTACATTTTTAAGTGATTGAAAAAAATCAGAAGAATATTTTGTGACATAAAACTTATACAAAATTCAAATTTCAGTACCTACAAATAAACTTCTATCAAAACACAGCCACACTCATTCATTTACATACCATCTATGGCTACTTTCATGCTACAACATCAGAGTTGAGTAGTTTCAAGACAGACCTTCTGGCCCAAAAAGCCTAAAATATTTAATATCTGGCCTTTTGCAGAAAAAGTCGGTGGAGTCCTGCTATGCATCATAAAATATGTTATCTAGGATGTTGAACTCCCAACTCTTCTGCTTGTTTATGTAACCTAAACCTATAAAAAATAATTTTTTTTTTGAAAGATGACCAGCAAGGGGATCTTAACACTTGATTTGGTGTTGTCAGCACCACGTTCTCCCAAATGAGCTAACCAGCTATCCCTATATAGGGATCCAAACCCGCAGCCTTGGTGTTATCAGCACCACAGTCTCCCAAGTGAGCCACGGGCTGGCTCCTATACAAAAAATTTTTGACAAGCTATGTCACCTCTTCACCTTTTGATTAGCACCACTCTCTAACCAACTGGGCTAACCAGTCAGTTGTTACCTTTTTAAATTAACATCTAAAATGTTTGCATTTTAGGTTTAAATAGATGCAAAAAGTCCAATTTCTAATATCAATGTATTCCAGCACTTACATGTTGATATTTTAATTCAAAACTGTTACGTCATTTTTTTTTTTTTTTCCCTTTTTGTCTTTTTTACTGACCGGTAACGGGATCACAACCCTCGGTGTCACGCCCGCACCGGTGTTACGTCATTTTTAAATGCATGCAGTTGACCAACAGATAGATGAAAAAATGCTCAATATTACTCAGCCTCCGGGAAATGCAAACAGAAACCACATTGAGATATCATCTCCCCCCAGTTAGACTGACAGAGAATAACAAATGCTGACGAGGATGTGGAGAAGAGGTTGTGGAGTTCAATATCCTAGATAACATCCTTCATGATGCATAGCAGGACTCCACAGACTTTTTCTGTAAAAGGCCAGATATTAAATATTTTAGGCTTTTTGGGCCAGAAGGTCTGTCTTGAAACTACTCCTACACTGTTGGTGAGACTGTAAATTAGTGCAGCCATTATGGAAAACAGTATGGAGGTTACTCAAACAACTACAGATAGAACTTTCATACAATCCAGCAATCTCCCTGCTGGGTATATACCCAAATGAATGGAAACCATCATGTTGAAGGGATACCTGCACCCCCATGTTTTTCACAGCTCTATTTACAATTGCAAAGAGTTGGAACCAACTTAAATGTTCAACATTGGACGACTGGATAAGGACAATGTGGCATAAATACACAATGGAATAGTACTCAGCCATAAGAAAAAAGAATGAAATACTGCCATTCACAGTAACATGGATGAACTTAGAGAAAATCATGTTAAGTTTAATAAGCCAGGCACAGAAAGAGAAATACCACATATCCTCACTCATTAGTGGGAGCTAAAAAATAAAGAAAGAAAGAAAGATACAACAATCACAATAATACATTGAACTTCCAAAAGGAGAGAACAGAACTGAGGTTACCAGAGGTGTGAAAGGGGTACGGGGAGGGTGGTAAGGGAGGAATTGGTAAAGGGCCTCAAAACCCGATTACATTGTATAATGTCGAACGTACTAATTATCCTGATTTGAGCATCACATATTGTAGAGGTAATGTTATTCAACTCTGCACACCACAGATATGTACAATCACATATGTTACAATGAAAAACAGATAAAAAGAAAAAAAATGCACACAATTGAATCTAAATGCCATAACAGTTTGATACCCACCACCATACATTTTAAAAAGTAATAAAATAAACATGCTCTTCCTTAAAGTTGAAAATTTTACATCTTTTTCTTTTTAAACTCATACTTCTGTTTTGACATAACTTCCACACAGAATTTATCCTGATATACTATAAATTTATGCTTGGAAGTATTTTTCATCATCACATCTGCAACAAAAATGTATATTTAAATTGAAGTTTTAAAATTTATTTCCCATAACTACAAAGCCCTATTTTAAATTTCTTTCTAGTTATTGGGGCCGGCCCGGTGGCACACTGCTACAGTGCGCTGCTTGGGAGTGCGGCGGCGCTCCCGCCGAGGGTTCGGATCCCACATACAGAGCAGTTCCTGCTCACTGGCTGAGCGAGGTGCGGACGCGACACTGAGGGTTGCGATCCATTGCCGGACACGAAAAAAGACAAAAAAAAAGGAAAATAAATAAATAAATAAATTTCTAGTTATCATTACAATTATTATTGGTACACAATTGATCAAAACAATATAATATATAACAAATTTTGAGAAATAATTATTAAACTTCAAAAGTAAAAATTCTAGTTATCATTACAATTATTATTGGTACACAATTTATCAAAACAATATAATATATAACAAATTTTGAGAAATAATTATTAAACTTCAAAAGTAAAAATGTATTGGAAATGCCTTCCTTAATGAGGTAAATGGGTTGTCGCCCCAACTCCCAAATTAGTTTATGAATCTATATGAATATGACTTATTGCTACAATGAGACAGGTTTCACCCTCAATTATATTCTTATTTTTTGTTTTAAATGCTAGAAAACCTTCTTCACATAAACAAGTAGATGGGCAAAGGAAGGTATTTTGTCATAGCAATATTTTCCAATTCTTTCTGTATTGTATGTCAAAAATCTCATAATGATCTGTTATCAGAAATTATTGGTATTATCAAGGTCAAGGGTTCAGATGCCTTTACCATCCAGCTGCCGAAAAAGAAAAAAAAAAGAAATTATTGGTGATAACTCAATTTGTCTTTCTTCCATTTTGTTGACCCCCCCCCAAAAAAAAATAGAAACTATCTGACTTACGGTAGAGTCATTCACTTTCTTAATTTCTGAAAATTATACCAAAAAGAATTTACCAAGATTTATCAAACAACTTTTAGTGATAATCTGTTCATCTTTCATTTCATTGTACCTTGTTTAACCCTATTTATTTTTAAAAATTAGGGAAAATCATAATTTTGATTACTTTCATGTTTTTTGTTTTTTTTTTTCTTTCTTCTTTCTGGCAGCTGGCCTACATGGGAATCCACACCCGTGACCTTAGTGTTATAACACTGTGCTCTAAGTAACTGAGCTGACCGGCCAGCCCTTGATCACTTTATTACATCTTTGCCAATATAATATTTTCTGATAAAATGTTTTCCTCTTATTATGTGCAATTATGTCAAAATCTTTAGACTGTAGATTTAACAGATTATGTAAAATGTTAGCCATGTAACCTAATTGGCAAAGCCCAATCCTTATTATCAAACCAGTCAGATAGACCAGATTTACTTTAAAAAAAATTTTATTTTTTAAGACAGTTTTACATTTACAGAAAAATTTAGGATAATCCAAAGAATTCTCATATATCCCACACCCAGTTTTCCTTATTATTAATATCTTACATTCATTACAAGTAATGAACCAATACTGATACATTACTAAACTAAAGTCCATGGTTTATTCAGATTTCCTCAATTTTTACCTAGTATCTTTTTGTTATAGAATCCTATCCAGGATACCACATTTACCTGTCATGTCTCCTTAGCTCCTCAGTTTCTCAGATTTCCCTTGTTTTTGACGACCTTGAGAGTTGGGTATTTTGTAGGATGCCCTCTGTTGGGATTTCTGTAATGTTTTTCTCATGATAAAATTGTGGCTATGGGTTTTGGGGAGGAATGCCACAGAGGTAAAGTGTCATTTTCATCACTTCATATCAAGGGTATATGCTGTCAACATGATTTATTACTGTCGATGTTGACCTTGATCCTCTGACTGAGATAGTATTTGTCAAATTTCTCCACAGTAAAGTTATTCTTTTCTTCCCCTTTTCGTGTTGTCTTCTTTGGAAGGAAGTCACTATGTGTAGCTTACACTTAAGGAGAGGGGGTTTATTCTCCCTCTCCTTGAGGGCTGCGTATCTACATAAATTATTTGGAGTTCTTCTGCAAGGGACATTTCTCTTCTCCCCTATTTAACCATTTATTTATATCAATATGGACTAATGATGTTTATATTATGCTTTAGACTATAATCCTAAATTACTTTATTGTTTTATTGCTCAAGTTGTTCCAGCTTTGGCCATTGGGAGCTCTTTGAGTTGGCTCCTGTGACCCTGTGACATACCTCTATCAGTGTGTGTGTGTGTGTGTGTGTGTGTGTGTGTGTGTGTGTTGAGCACTCCTTACTTTCTGGCACTACAAAATTCTCCAGGTTCGTTTTGTATATTTCCTGCCTTAGTCCTAGAATCAGCCATTTCTCCAAGGGACCTTGGTTCCTCATTGGAGAATGGTATTAGAAAGCAAGATCTGGGTGCTAGGTGTGCTCATTGTAACTGGGATACAATTGCTTCTAGGCCCTCTTGACTGACAGAGCAAGGAAATATATGTGTGTATACTAACCCATGCATATATACATATCTATATATTTCTATATGTAACCATATTTATCTATATTAAACTAAACGTGAGTTTATACTGATGTCTTCAACTCTAATCTATCACCATATGGAGCATTCTAGTCTCCCCCGCTTGCTTATCTGTAAAGTCTTACTCCAACAGAGAGAAACCTGTCTCCCACCATCCTCCATCCATTTATTTTATGATTCAATTCCAGCACATTTATTTACCAGAATTATTAACTCTAATTCCCTTGGGAAACAATTTTATTATCTAGAGTACAGTGCTATGTGTAAATCCTGTTGCTTTTAGTCTTACAGACTCCACTTATTTCTAAAGTTTTCCCTACCCTATTCACCAAGGCTGTTTTGTACATCTGTAGAACAGTTAGATTCTCTTGTCATAGTCTGCATTCCTTCCTGGGTTCCCTTACTTCCTAAATGATTTTTTTATTTGCCCACTTTAAGGTTTACTCTTTGTGCTATGAAATGCTGCAGGTTTTGACATATGCATAATGTAATGTGTCTGTCATGATTCACACAGAATAGTTTCACCACCCTAAAATTCTCCTGTGCTTCGCCTATTCAACCTTCCTCTCCTTCTCCCAAATACCTGACAACCACTGATCTTTTTACTGTGTCTATAGTTTTGCCTCTTCCAGAATATCATATAATTGGAGTATACATTATGTAGTTTTTCAGACTGGCTTCTCTCATTTAGCAATGCACATTTAAGGAGGTTCATGCATGTTACCTCTCCCCCAGGGTGATGGAGACGCAAAGGATTACTCAAAGCCCATTTCTTCTGAGCAGTGAGAAGCCCCGAAAGGGTCAATTTCCACAAACCCTCAAGAGAGAGGCATTCCTTCTTGGAAAATTAACACCTAACTCTGAAGTCCGGTCTTCTCTCCATATTTATTCTTCAGGCAGGAAAGTTATAGAAAAGGAACATACGTGGTTACAAAAGAGCAGTAAGATAATTGTCATGGCAACAGTCATTAGGTTTAGCTGCACCAAGGACATCTGTCCTTGGAGCCAGCAATTTTGCTGTGTTACAATTTTTTATCTACAACTCAGAGATTTTAGCCTGGGGAAAGTTTTTTTGTCTTTCGCAATCTTAACATTTCTATGTATAATTTTTAAAAGTTAGGCTATACTTGAGACTACAGGGCTTTGGAAGCTGAAAGAAAGTGAGCCAAGTCACTGGGTACCATTCAACCTTTATTAAAGGAAAAGAATCTGCCAGGCTGCGCTCATAGTGGGGGACAGCACCAGGTGTGGGGGTAGGAGAGCTTATATAGTGCGCCAAGGGCTGGCTGGTACCATCAAGGAGTGGCATTATGCTAATATGGAAACTATGCAACTAGGGTGGAGAACTGCACCCTTGCAGAAGCAAAAGGGTTTCTGTTTAAGTCAGGAGGCTTCTCATAAAGGGAAGCGGGGAGGGGTTTAATGCTGGAGTGGAAGACAAGGCCTGCGGCTATTTTGTGCTTATTGTGTGCACAGTGGCACCAGTCATGTCCAAAATCCATCAGAAGCTAGGCCCTGTGAAATACATTTGCTTTATTAATGTTAGTACACTCCACACATGCAAGTCTTTTCATAGCTCATTTCCTTTTATCTCCGAATACCATTCCAGATGTATCAGTTTGTCTATTCACTTATTGAAGGACATTTTGGTTGATTCTAGTTTGTGGTGATTATGAATAAAGCCTCTATAAACATTCATATGCAGGTCAAACTTACTTTTTATCATGATTTCATTTCTTATTTCACATATAATATTCAAAAATATAATAAAAATAAATATAATAAATAGGGGAATATATCCTGAAAGTCAAAACAATATGGCCCATTATAATTGATTTATTCATTCTTTCAAGTAATGAAATACAATACAATAAATAATAGGTTGATTCTTATTACTTAACTGGTAATAATGCAATACAACGTGTAGATGAAATTATAAGTTTTGGGGCTGGCCAGTTAGCTCAGTTGGTTAGAGCACAGTGTTGATAACACCAAGGTCAAGGGTTCAGATCCCCATACTGGCCAGCTATCAAATAAAAAAAAAAAAATTATGGTTTTCATGAAATGAGGAAATAAGGAATATTATAAAAGGCGTGGTGTTCCTTCTATAAATGTCTGAGTGGGCATAATATATCAAACTCTGGTGTTAGGCTTTTAAGGTTAATTAAAGAGTAATCAAGTATAAAAACCAGGAATAATCCCATTAAATTCATTAGACATTGCAATAAAAATTTTCCTATTTATTTAACGAAAGAGGAAGAAATATATATACAAAGACAAACTCACTTTATAGAACCACTACAGGTTTGTTCCCTATAAAAACACAAATTCTGATAAATTCTATTTTCCTTAATTCCTATCAAAAAGGAATAATGTATGGTATGTTTATGATGATGCATTATCAGGAGAGAACTTTTTTTTTTTCCTTTTTGTCTTTTTTCATGATCGGTAACGGGATCGCAACCCTTGGTGTCGCGCCCGTACCGCAACCAGCAACAGGATCGCAACCCTCGGTGTCGCGCCCACACCGCGCTCAACCAGCGAGCGGACCGGTCTCCACATGGGATCCGAACCCTCAGCGGGAGCGCCGCCACACTCCCAAGTGCCGCACTCTATTGAGTGCACCACCGGGCCGGCCCCGGAGAGAACTTTTTGATTAGGCATCAATAAGAATTAAATCCTTTTATAATTTTTATACACGTGATGATTAAAAGAATTTTCCATAAAGTAGGTTCTGGCCCTGTACATTTCAAACCTTATTTTTCCTCCATTACTAACATACTTCAGTGTTGGGTACCGTAGGACATGTTCTTATCAACCTGTGGCCTTGTACCTTCATGTCACATCACCAATTTAGTGAGCACTGTGGACAGCAGCAGATTTCCTGAAGGCAATCATGTATCAGAATGGCTAGCAATAACCTAACCAGTAATACCCTGGAGCAGGAGGGGCTTCTACCAGAGACATCAGCTTTAGAGAGTTCAGCTCTTACCTCTGGCAACACCCCTCCTCACTGAGCAAGAAATCCATGGGGCCAGATGGGCCTGCCTACCATATCCCATGCCTACCTTATAGACCTCACACTCTGGTCACCCAAAACTCTGGAATTTCCTGCCCATTTTCAGACTTTGGTGGGCTGATCTGTCTTTCCAAGGGTGGGCAGCATTGCTAGTGTATATACACTTAGACTCAAGGAATAGGGATATGAGAACAGAGCTTAGACACACCAAAACTCTGGAATTTCCTGCCCATTTTCAGACTTTGGTGGGCTGATCTGTCTTTCCAAGGGTGGGCAGTATTGCTAGTGTATATACACTTAGACTCAAGGAATAGGGATATGAGAACAGAGCTTAGACACACAGCCTAGCATGTCCACATGTGTAATTGCAAAGTCCTCAGAGTGTGGGATGGAGCTGGGAATGGAAAGAGATGGGTGGGCACCACTATGATCTGGTAAGGAACTCCAAAGAATCTTAGAACATCAAATTCAGATCTGGTCTCCTTGGCAAGGCAGGTAACAGAATGTATTTTACTCAACAGTTTGTTAGCTTAATTTATAATATTTAAATATTTAGACATGTGGTAAATGGGCTTCCATTTGTGCTTTGCCCCAGTCTGAGAATTTATTTCAGGGTGAGGAGGATATTCTTTTTATTAATCCATGGAGTAATACAGATACTTGGATTGTTATTAGAACTACCTAGACTCCTGGCAATGCTTTAATCTAGATGCAAGCTCATCCCTGGTCATCACTACATTGGTTTCTGGGGTTGAAGTAGAGAAGTGTGCTGTTTACTCTGAGTGAATCTATATCCTCGGCACACACCAGGAATAAGGGTCTTTTCTCGTAGTTATAGGAGCGTCGCATAGTTGTTGCTACTTATGCATAATAGTAAAGATACAGAAAACACAGGCTAACCCCAAAGGTCATCGTGCAGATACCCATAGCTTCTTGAGTGGGCAATTCAGGCCTATTCTCCACATTAGGCTTCTGACTAGGGTCAAAGGTGGCAGGTCTTGAACTCATAGGATCTATTTTCTTTTTTCTTTTTTTTTACTGTTGTGGTAACTGGCACCATTTTTTGTATTAGCTTCTCAGTCATCATCTGGAAAGAAAACATCCTAGAATAACATCATTAAAAACAACACTGATAAAGTATGATCACTATATTTTCTTTCTTTTCAAAAAAATATTTTCTTGGGCTGGCCCCTTAGCTCACTCTGAAGAGTGTGGCGCTGGTAGCGCTGAGGCCGTAGATTTGGATCCTATAAAGGGATGGCCGGTGCGTGGCGCGGACGACACTGTGCCGGGGGTTGCGATCCCCTTACCGGTCCGAAAAAAAAAAATTTTTTTTTCTTATTTAGTATAGTAGGTCATAGAGCTATTCTGACAAACCATGCTGAAGAGACTTGCACTTTGGGTCTACCTCTCATACAAAACCCCATGTTTGGCATATGCACTCATATTTTAACATTTCTCTGCAGCCTCTGAAGCCACGCACACCAAATCCCTGGTTACGAAGTCCAGTCCTAGACCTAAACAAACCAAGCAGAGGTTATTCATCACTTGTGAAAGATCTACGCACTGCCCGGGAAAAAAGGATTCATATGGGACCATTTGGATCTGACAATCCACCTCTCTAGCTGGGTAAATACTCAGAGAGAAGATTTTTTTCAAGCATCATGTTTTCTTTCTCTGGAAGGAAAGGTGCTCATCTCTAGGCTGAGTGCTTCTCTTGCTCCAAAACTCAAGCAGTGGTAGACCTGATCACATTCTGTCTCATTAATTGATATTGTACAATCTTGTTGTCACTATGTTTATAAAGAAAAATTATTTGACAGTAGACCTGATGTCCTAATGTGTACTGTTTACAGAGGGGGTTAAAGAAAAGTGACATCACATTAAGTGATAGAGCATATTTTTCCATTCCCGGAAAGATCATATACTAGATAAGGGTCAGAGCTCCAAATTTTACTAGAGTAGAAATATCAAAAGATCCAGTATCTTTTGCAAGCTATACAAATGGCCCTCTGAAACCCAAAATCATATACTAGATAAGGGTCAGAGCTCCAAATTTTACTAGAATAGAAATATCAAAAGATCCAGTATCTTTTGCAAGCTATACAAATGGCCCTCTGAAACCCAAACTGGAATCCCATTTGTCTAGGAAAGAAACAGCTCAGGTGACTTTTTTTTAATTCACAAGTCTAGTCTTGTCCTAGGACAGGTTCTTTAACTGCAGCCCACGGGTCAATGTGGAAGCCATGTCACAAGACTGTTACAAAAAAACCAAGCCAGCACAATCATTTCCCCCTTCATACTGCACGGTGAGTGTGAATACATTTAGATCCCGAGGAAACAACCCACAGTTTTGCAAGGCTGTTTAGCAATTCTTATAATCATAGAGGTACTTAACGCTTAAAAGATTCAGGCATCGTGGAACAGCTTCAGACTGTATCTGTATCCCATAAGATGGAATTCTATAAGAATACATGATACCAAAAAAAATTGCCATGGAAAAGAAGAGGCCCAGATTTGAAAAGTGGTGTGAATCTAGCTTCCTTTCCTAAAAATTGATTGCTGTTTATACCCTAAAAGGCTTTGAGACATTCAATAATGAAAATAATGGCAGTGTGAACCTCTCTCATTTTTTTTCCCCTCCTGATCACATCCTCTCTTCTGAACTCTTGACCTTGGTGTTACAACACTATGCTTTGACCAACTGAGCTAACCAACTAGCCCCACATCCTCTCTTCTGGTGGTACGGTTTATTGTCAAAAATATAGGAAGCAAGGGGTGGGCCTGTGGCTCACTTGGGAGAGCGTGGTGCTGACACCACCAAGTCAAGGGTTAAGATCCC
>NW_007726212.1:732621-776793 GCF_000696425.1 Galeopterus variegatus | reverse complement strand
TCATTTTTAAAAAAAAAAAAAAAAAAAAAAATATATATATATATATATATATGAAGCAATATTTTCCCCTATGAACTCCTAGCAGTTGTGAAACATGGGGGGAAAAAGAACTTTGAGGAATATCAGTTAAAGTAACAGAAAATCTTCCCTTTCCTTGACTCGTGTAACCCATGCTTTTATTTATTACCTTATACATTCCATCTAAGTGTAATACTAATCTACAAAGCAACATTACATATATCAAAATTATTTCCACATCTAATCTGAGGATTCTGGGATCTGGCTACCATGAGGCATTCGAGACAATGAGTAATTCTGTACAAGTACTTTCTTAGTCCCTCTATCTTTGAATTTGTCATTTAATAGTGAAAGGACTTTATTGTGCACTCTCTGTATTGCTGGCAGAAAGAAGAGAGCCTAAATGAACTCTTCAGTCAGCGAGCAAAGCTTTACAGAGGGTGTATTAGGCCCTCAGCACTGGGGGAGACATAGCAGCAGCAAAAGAAATGGTCCTTGTCCTCAAGGGGTTTACAAGGAATTTTATATGACGTACATACAAGAACCTTTCAAAGACAACATGCTTAATCTAGTGGGAATTGTGTGGTACACAGCAGATGTGCTGGGCAGAGGTGCTGGAGTCACCATGGAGATGTGGGAATTTGCATGATCTGAGACAGCACAAGACTTAGATAGGTTGAGGGGAGGAGAGAAGACTTTCCAGGTGAGCGGAAGAAGAGGAAAAAAGGCTGGAGGAAGGAATGAGCTTGGCAGGGGTCCATGACAGCTCCTTTTTCCAAAGAGGTTCACTTGTTTCTTCACAATAGAGAAGCTGGCATCCATTCTCCTTACTCTTGTGCTTTTGCTGATCTATTCATACTAAAAAAATGTGGGCTGGCTGGTTAGCTCAGTGGATTAGCGTGTAGTGTTGTAACCACAAGGTCAAGGGTTTAGATCCCCTTACCGGCCAGCCACCAAAATACTCCAGAAGTTCCACAAACCTGTATAAAGAGCCCTACCTGTCCTTCTGGCTGAGGCATTTGTAGGTGATTCTCTTCTCACATGGAAAGTCTCAGTTGTCTCCTTTTCATTGCTCCTCTTTTCATCTTTCCTCTCCTTTTCTTCTGCTGCAGACATCTGTTAACTCTACTGATAGATGAGATAAGTGACTAATGCCTGTCCTGCCTTAATAGGAAGCTTCTATTTGGCCCAGCATGTGGGAGAAACACCATGCTGACCTTTTCTAGTCAGGATCTAGAGAAATTTTCCATTTTCCAAACAAGATTCATGTTTACACATTTCATCTCAGTTAGCATCACTTAGTGAACCACATCAACAAGGCAGATCATGACCAAAGCAACAGCAAAGTGAGGGCTGTGGGTCAGAAGGAAAGCAGCTATGTGAGGATTTACTCTTTCCCTCCCCCAACCTCCTATTGGTTGTCACTTGATCCTCCCATCCGCCTGTAAGGAAAATGAAGAAAAATGGTCAGGTTCCCCCAGCTGTTCGGAATCTTGCCGAGCATGACCTAGCCTGTTTGATGTAAATATGTTAACTGTGCACGTGCCCCCAGGTGTTCCTTGGCTACTGTCTGATGTAATTGCACATGTGTGCCCAGGTGTCCCTTGGTTATCTGACAAGGATAAAGGACAAATGGCTCTGATACACAGGACCCCTGGGAGGCTACCAGGGTACTGCCGCCGTTTCTGAAGAGGGTGGGGGCTGAGCTCACATCCGAAGGAAGCATGTCAACATTGCCAGCGGCTCCCAGGATCTTTCCAATTACCTAGCTTGTGCCCTGGGATATGAGGGGTCTGTGACCCAGTCTGCACAACGGATTTGAAGGGTCTGTGACCCAGTCTGTGCAACGGGTTTGAAGGGTCTGTGAGCCCTAGACTGACACAGCCCCATCATTTTTTGATAATCTATATTGCCAGCAAACACTTACCGGATACATGTAACTAGCAATCATCATGAATGTGCCAGTGAGTATACAGTTTTTTTGACTTTAAGGGGTTTGTTGTCCAATTGGACAAAATGGGCCTGTTTTGTTGGAGGCAGCAGCAGAGCCTTTCAGAGGTCAAGAGTAAGCTGGTCACCTTGATTTTTGAGATTCCAGTTCTGATTTAAAAAATCATGTACCAAAATTGGATCTTAAATTAGGGTTGATTTTTAATGTATACACTTAAATCATGACTTTTATTTTTATTTTTATTTATTTATTTTTTTTATTTTTATTTTGTCAATATACACTGTATATGATTATTATGGCCCATCACCGACACCTCGATATATAGGATCATGTCATCTGCAAACAGGGACAGTTTGACTTCATCCTTTCCAATCTGGATGCCCTTTATTTCCTTCTCATTTCTGATTGCTCTGGCTAATACTTCCAATACTGTGTTGAATAGGACGATATATAGGATCATGTCATCTGCAAACAGGGACAGTTTGACTTCATCCTTTCCAATCTGGATGCCCTTTATTTCCTTCTCATTTCTGATTGCTCTGGCTAATACTTCCAATACTGTGTTGAATAGGACGATATATAGGATCATGTCATCTGCAAACAGGGACAGTTTGACTTCATCCTTTCCAATCTGGATGCCCTTTATTTCCTTCTCATTTCTGATTGCTCTGGCTAATACTTCCAATACTGTGTTGAATAGGACGATATATAGGATCATGTCATCTGCAAACAGGGACAGTTTGACTTCATCCTTTCCAATCTGGATGCCCTTTATTTCCTTCTCATTTCTGATTGCTCTGGCTAATACTTCCAATACTGTGTTGAATAGGACGATATATAGGATCATGTCATCTGCAAACAGGGACAGTTTGACTTCATCCTTTCCAATCTGGATGCCCTTTATTTCCTTCTCATTTCTGATTGCTCTGGCTAATACTTCCAATACTGTGTTGAATAGGACGATATATAGGATCATGTCATCTGCAAACAGGGACAGTTTGACTTCATCCTTTCCAATCTGGATGCCCTTTATTTCCTTCTCATTTCTGATTGCTCTGGCTAATACTTCCAATACTGTGTTGAATAGGACGATATATAGGATCATGTCATCTGCAAACAGGGACAGTTTGACTTCATCCTTTCCAATCTGGATGCCCTTTATTTCCTTCTCATTTCTGATTGCTCTGGCTAATACTTCCAATACTGTGTTGAATAGGACGATATATAGGATCATGTCATCTGCAAACAGGGACAGTTTGACTTCATCCTTTCCAATCTGGATGCCCTTTATTTCCTTCTCATTTCTGATTGCTCTGGCTAATACTTCCAATACTGTGTTGAATAGGACGATATATAGGATCATGTCATCTGCAAACAGGGACAGTTTGACTTCATCCTTTCCAATCTGGATGCCCTTTATTTCCTTCTCATTTCTGATTGCTCTGGCTAATACTTCCAATACTGTGTTGAATAGGACGATATATAGGATCATGTCATCTGCAAACAGGGACAGTTTGACTTCATCCTTTCCAATCTGGATGCCCTTTATTTCCTTCTCATTTCTGATTGCTCTGGCTAATACTTCCAATACTGTGTTGAATAGGACGATATATAGGATCATGTCATCTGCAAACAGGGACAGTTTGACTTCATCCTTTCCAATCTGGATGCCCTTTATTTCCTTCTCATTTCTGATTGCTCTGGCTAATACTTCCAATACTGTGTTGAATAGGACGATATATAGGATCATGTCATCTGCAAACAGGGACAGTTTGACTTCATCCTTTCCAATCTGGATGCCCTTTATTTCCTTCTCATTTCTGATTGCTCTGGCTAATACTTCCAATACTGTGTTGAATAGGACGATATATAGGATCATGTCATCTGCAAACAGGGACAGTTTGACTTCATCCTTTCCAATCTGGATGCCCTTTATTTCCTTCTCATTTCTGATTGCTCTGGCTAATACTTCCAATACTGTGTTGAATAGGACGATATATAGGATCATGTCATCTGCAAACAGGGACAGTTTGACTTCATCCTTTCCAATCTGGATGCCCTTTATTTCCTTCTCATTTCTGATTGCTCTGGCTAATACTTCCAATACTGTGTTGAATAGGACGATATATAGGATCATGTCATCTGCAAACAGGGACAGTTTGACTTCATCCTTTCCAATCTGGATGCCCTTTATTTCCTTCTCATTTCTGATTGCTCTGGCTAATACTTCCAATACTGTGTTGAATAGGACGATATATAGGATCATGTCATCTGCAAACAGGGACAGTTTGACTTCATCCTTTCCAATCTGGATGCCCTTTATTTCCTTCTCATTTCTGATTGCTCTGGCTAATACTTCCAATACTGTGTTGAATAGGACGATATATAGGATCATGTCATCTGCAAACAGGGACAGTTTGACTTCATCCTTTCCAATCTGGATGCCCTTTATTTCCTTCTCATTTCTGATTGCTCTGGCTAATACTTCCAATACTGTGTTGAATAGGACGATATATAGGATCATGTCATCTGCAAACAGGGACAGTTTGACTTCATCCTTTCCAATCTGGATGCCCTTTATTTCCTTCTCATTTCTGATTGCTCTGGCTAATACTTCCAATACTGTGTTGAATAGGACGATATATAGGATCATGTCATCTGCAAACAGGGACAGTTTGACTTCATCCTTTCCAATCTGGATGCCCTTTATTTCCTTCTCATTTCTGATTGCTCTGGCTAATACTTCCAATACTGTGTTGAATAGGACGATATATAGGATCATGTCATCTGCAAACAGGGACAGTTTGACTTCATCCTTTCCAATCTGGATGCCCTTTATTTCCTTCTCATTTCTGATTGCTCTGGCTAATACTTCCAATACTGTGTTGAATAGGACGATATATAGGATCATGTCATCTGCAAACAGGGACAGTTTGACTTCATCCTTTCCAATCTGGATGCCCTTTATTTCCTTCTCATTTCTGATTGCTCTGGCTAATACTTCCAATACTGTGTTGAATAGGACAACTATTTGCTGAGTACCTGTGGTATGCCAATGACTCTTAAAACATGTGATTTCTAATCACATAACAAGCAGAGTCTAATCATATAACAAGATTGGGAGTTATTGTCCCAATCATGATGAAGGTGAGGGTCAGAGAGATTTTGTGACTTGTACAAGGATACACAATAAGCAGCAGAACTGGAACTTTTAAGCTTCATTTATTCAAGACACTGAACATTTACTTTGTACAAGGTACTATACCTAGTATAGGGGATCCAAAGATGAATAAGGTATTGTTTTCATCCTCTGGAAGTTTTTCTTTTGGGGGTGTGAGTTGGAGCAGCTGGCTGATACCCTTGATGTCGGTGTTATAGTACCATGCTCTAACCAACTAAGCTAATTGACCAGCCCTTGGAAATTCATTTTTATCCTTCATTTGTAGGTCCATTTGAGAAGAAAACATGGGCACTCCCTTTTACAGTTGCTCTTGGTCTCAGGTTAGCTCTGTCTTCTGAAGAACTTAAATGGTGTGTACCTAAGAGGGTAGAATGACCCTTAGCTAGGGTTTCCTGGGATGGCTGTTTGTCTCCAGCCACTATGGTAAAATAATAAATATTTGTTAAGAACCTATTAGGTAACCAAGAGGCTAGGGACCACATCTGGTCTGTTTTACCACTGTCTTATTTACTTATATCCTCAACAACAAACTACTGGCATAGAGTATGTATCTAATTTTTAATCAATATTTATTGAATAAATTAATGCCTAGCATGGTGTTAAACACTGTGTAAGAATAGCCATGAGGGAAAGGTATAAAGAAATCTGCACCTTATCCTGGTAAGCAAATCTGAATATTTCCTTCCAAAAGTAGTACCTTGTTCTAAAAGTCCAAGCTGATTTATCCCTGAGATGGGAGAGACTCATAGATCTTGGAGAAGACTCTAAATGAGCCAGGTAAAGATAATTATTTACTACTTGATTTGATCTGTGGATTGAGTTTAGTGGCTGCTCTGTTCCCATGTCACAAGGATACCAGCTGTATCTGTCTCTGAGTTGTCATTCACCAGCCAAGCAGTTTTACATTTAAGACCACAGGGATTACCAGGCTGGGTCAGGCCTATGGTCCATCTAACTGTCTCTTACCTTGGAGGAAGGGGGTACTCAAGTAGTGGTCTTCAAACCTGGTTATGAATTAGAATCACATGGGGGAGTTTGGGGAAAATAAAATACGTACTCTTGCACCCTACTCCAACCTACTGAATTGGAATCCCTGGAATTAGTAAAGGGGTCTGGGATTCTCACATAGGACCAGGGTTGAAAAATGGCTAGTTCAAGATCCACCCAGTTTCAGTTATGCAATTTGTAAGTATGCTCTGATCTTTTCTGTATTCTGATTATATTCTCTCCCCAGGTAATGAGTTCCATGCGTTTATTATTTAAAGTTTGAAGTAGTATTCCTTTTTTCATTCCTAAGCTTAACTCTACTAGAACTTTGTAAGTGACATTGAAATCCTAGGATTTGGGGATTTGAGAGATGAGTCTATGTTGATCTTACCCACGCCATTTGTGATACTATAGACTTAGCTCAGCTCTCCCCGTAGAACTTGCCTAGCAGTCACATGCCCATTCTTGAGATTTTTCTTGGTGTACAAGAAGCTCTCGCCATTTGTGATACTATAGACTTAGCTCAGCTCTCCCCATAGAACTTGCCTAGCAGTCACATGCCCATTCTTGAGATTTTTCTTGGTGTACAAGAAGCTCTGGCTTTATCAAGTGATCTGTTCTGCATCAGCTAGACAATCTTTGTCCACTTTGTACAATAGCAGAAAAATAGTATCTGTTCTTAAGATGATTGTGACCTGGGATGACTGCTGCTTGGGTCACTCAGGACAGGTAAGCCCTTTTGGGCATGGGTTAAAGTCCTGTTCTGAGTTTAGTTAGCCTGCTAGCTTTGGAGAGACCAGGAAGGGGAATATACTTTCAATTAGCTCAATGACAAATATGTTCCTTGGAATGACAGTCTGGTTGGTTCACTAAACAGAGACCAGAGGAGGGAATCAGGTGGAAGTATTTATGTCAGAGTACAGAAGGAGGTAAGTAAAGAAGAGGAATACCAGGGTCATGTGCCAAACAGAAAGAAAAAGGATTTGGTTTAAGCACATCATGTTCCTTTCTCTTTTTTGAAAGCTAAGTGGTTGGAGATGCAGAGCCACAATTGGGGTGATAATTTTGGAATCTCCAAATGTCCTTTGGTGAGTCAAGGTTTCTAGCCTTATGCACATGTAAAAGAGAGAAAGAGAGGAAGGAGAAAGGGAAGGAGAAGTGTTATCTGCTCATAGCCTGTAAATCTTCCCCCTAAACCAGTTAGACTTGGCCAGACTCAGTCAGCACAGAAAACTTGCTGGAGCTTGGTTAGAAATTCCTATACTCAAGTGATGAGATTTCTAATTGTATTCCTTAGGGACCTCACCACTGATCCTGTTCTCAGTTGAGGTTATTAGAAAATGTGTTTCCAGAAACTGGTCCACCCAAGATGAAAATATTGTGGCCTCTGATTCCAATACAGAAGCTCAAAGATGCTCTGGCTCCTCTATGATCAGCACTCAAAGTAATGATAGCTTTTCCTAGCACTTCCTTTTATCTAAAGATTTCAAAGTATCTTGCAAACACTTGCCCATCCCATAGGCAGCTGATAAAGCCGCATCTCTGACATTCATCTTTTGCTTGGGGCCCTCCCCATAAATTGGTGATTGAGCTAAGAACAGAGTGTGTGCCTACCAATTCAGGGTCTCCCATGGAATGCCTACTCTCTCTTTGCTTCCCAGTCTTTAGCAGTTCATGGTGCTCCCACAGAACATAGCTCTTTGTAGGGGGCTGTGTATTAGATCTGCCTGTTTCTTTGCTGTCATCACATCCCACTGGCTACATTTCTTGGTTCCCTGGTGTCCTGGCAACTGGGCTGTGCCTTAGCTGTCCTGGATGTTAGAATTGTTGAAGAATCTCCAGTGATTCTTCATGTCTTATCATCTTTCATCCCAATTCATCCCCATGCTCGCACTCCACCCCCACCCCTAGACTTCTGATTTATTCTTCCTCCTCCTCTATTTCCATCCTCACCTCCACTCAGCACAAGAAAGAGAAAACCACAGACCATGAGCTTGAGAGAGAAGGTGTATTAGTCCGTTTTGTGTTGCTATAACAGAAATACCTGAGACTGGGTAATTTATAAAGAACAGAGGTTTATTTGGCTTATGATTCTGGGACAGCTGCATCTGGCACGGGCCTCAGGCTGCTTCTACTCATGGCGGAAAGCAGCAGGTACAAGCAGATCACATGGCAAGAGGAAGCAAGAGAGAGAGAGGAGGTGCCAGGGTCTTTTAAACAACCTGCTCTTGGGGGAACTAATAGAGCGAGATATCACTCAGGCTCCCCTCCCCCAGAGACAGCACTAATCCATTCATGAGAGATCCTCCCTCGTGACCCAAACTGCCACATTGGAGATCAGATTTCCATGAGTTCTGGGAGGACAATACATCCAAACTCCATCAGAAGGAGAAATGGGAAGGAAGAATCTTTTCTTTTCTCTTGGGTTGCACTCATGTTCCCAGGGAGGGGGACCAAGACCATGGACCTTGGCCTCAGTGGTAGGATGAGTAGATTAGCAGAATGAGTCTTCTATCACCCACCCTGAGGAAGGTGACTTGTTTTAAATGGAGGAAGGGTGACTCAGTGCAGACCCTCAATGGGGAAATGAGTCTCAGAGCCTGAAGGGAAAGCAACAGAGGGCCACAGTGGCCTGGTCCTTTAGTTTAATTTTCAGATCAGAAAGCTTTCACCGAGTCAGAGGAAATTGAGCTCTCCCTGTTCCCAGTGTTGGTGACTCTGAACAGAATTTCCCCCTGTCCACAGGAGTCCAACAGAGACAAGCAGCAGAATTCCAAATGCAGAGTGCAGGGATGGCCCTGCACATGTTGGTGGAGAGCTTTATTTAGTCATACTCCACCACTGTGCTTTTACCTACTAATTACTATAACCACTAGTGATGATTATATGATAATTAGCACATGCCTTTTTTATAACTCCCAGAGCACCACCCCAAAATAAATGATTGTGTCAGGCAGCAAGGCTGCTCCCAGAGACAATTCCTGACTCACTCATTCATTCACTAAATGTTTAGTGAACTACTGAAGGCCAAACCTCGTGCTAGGCAGCCGTGAACAGGAAGGATGCTGTCTTTGGTGTCACAGTGTTGACACACTGCAGGATGGATAGGCACGAAGCAAGTTCACCCTTGTGGAGGCCCACCTGTAATATGAACAGTAACTTTGAAGGTAAGATCTGTAGGATGAGTAGGAACTAGCAATTGGAATTCAACTTAGAGTAAACCTATATTATTTGTATGATTTCCCCAAAACATAAAGTTAAACCCAAAGCTGTCTCCTCCTGTTAACTCCCCAAAGTAACTACCAGGCTACGCCAATTACAGTGTCTCCAACTCTGCTTCTATACAACGTGATGCTACTTTGGAAAAGTGTGTAATTCTACTCAAGTGGAAGATGTAATTATTTTATCCCCTAGAGGGACTATTTCAGGGAGGAAGATGGCATCAGGGAAGCAGGCATGAAAATCAGTTTCTTCTGTTATTTCCACAACCTGGCCCAATTAGCCATGCCCTTGGGATGGTCTGGGTCTGTGATGGGAAACATGTTTGTACGTCTCCATTTGAGCAACAGCAATTCTGCTGCACTGACTAAGACACTGATGTCCTTTTACAGGAAACTAACAGGAAAAGAAAGAAAGGCTACCACTAAATGCACTTCCTGAGGGCAAAATGAAATGGCTACTGCTCTGGCTGCAGTGAAGGAAAGGGCTGAATAAATAAACACGCCAGCCCTATTGTATGGTCAGACTTCCTGGGGGCAAGTCCTCATCTCCTCACCCCTTCTTTCCCTTCTGAAATCAGCCAACCTGCCAAAGGGCTGACTGAGGTCTTCTCTGGCTATCAAGAGTTATAAGTCTCCACTGTCTCAAACACAGAGGAAACACAGAATTGGAAGGAGAGAAGACAAGAGTCACAGTAAGAGGAACTTGATATTGGTAAAGAACTTTCCCAGCAACTTCTGCTTTGAGCCTTTCTGTGCACAAACCTGGTAATGCTTGGGAACATGTCAGGAGGGGAAGGGGCCCTGGCTAGTACATCTCAGAAAATCAGTAGGCATCTTTAAATCACAGCTGCGCAAGTGACTTGGAGGCAAAGGTGTAAATTGTCGTTATCTGCAAGTATTTATTGAGCTCTAACTGTATAGCATCACAGCGGGGACTGCTAGAGAAGATGACTCTGGAACTGGAAAGGGTTCCAGCCTAAAGGATCCTAAGGCCTTTCCTTGTGAGGATAGTTTTCTTTTGCATGGAACACAGAAGGAAAGTACATGTGCAAATATGGGCAGGAGAGAGAGAGAATTTGGATAACCCTGGCCTGAAAAGATGAGATGAGATGAGTTGCAAAAATTTGGACTTTTGTCTTCATACAGTGTTTTTGGTTTAAGGATCATTTATACTTTAATTTTTTTCCATCTTTCTTATGTAATAATCATGAGTGAGCCCTGAGAAATGACTCAAAGACAAAATGATGGGGTTTCCGTGATTATAGTTCCTCATTTTCCCTGGCCATAGGCCAACTCTCAGTATCCTCCTCCTTTTTATAAGGGAACCTGGAATGAGCAGGGCTAGGTCACTCCAATTTCTTTTTATTTATTTCTTTTCTTTTTTTTTTTTTTCCTTTTTTTGTCTTTTTTTTACTGACCAGCAACGGGATCGCAACCCTTGGTGTCACATCTGCACCGCAGTGAGCGGGAACCGGTCTCCACATGGGATCCGAACCCTCGGCAGGAGTGTCTGCACCGCAGTGAGCGGGAACTGGTCTCCACATGGGATCCGAACCCTCGGCAGGAGTGCCGCCGCACTCCCAAGCAGCATCTGCACCGCAGTGAGCGGGAACCGGTCTCCACATGGGATCCGAACCCTCGGCAGGAGTGCCGCCGCACTCCCAAGCAGCGCACTCTCCAGTGCGCCACCAGGCCGGCCTGGTCACTCTAATTTCTTAGTGATCTTTCTTTCATGTTGCAAACTGGACTCTCTTCTTCCAACTTTCTTATTGAAAAATTGCACTTTATTCAGTCTCTTGGTTCTTACTGCTTCCAGCCACTTCCAAACCTTCCAGGTGTGGAAACCTTTTCTTGGGTGTCCTTATCCCACCTGTAGAGCCTGTGTAGAATCCCTCTTTCTCTTATCCTCAGCTGAAGACTGACTTAGAAGATTACACAATGACTAGCTTCTTCTGAAAAGAACAAAGTCCGCATAGTCAAGTCCCTGCTCATTCTTCTGGGCACACCCACCTCTCTCTGGAACCTGGATGGAGCCACGCTTAGACTTTTCTGCATATGACAGGGGCCGCCATAATTAGTCCATCTTGCTGGTTTTGAGCATGCCCTTCTTGGTACAGGGAAGGCAGGAAATTAATCTGGGTCATGGCTTTGTTGTTATATTTTATGAACCCAAAATCTAGAATTGTGCTCTGGCAATTATAGAGTGCTCATGAAAAAATGGAACAAAATATATAGAAATAAGAACATCCTATAAAAGTTACCAGAGTTTATAGCATTTCTTTCTAGTAGCTTGAAGAAGCAATTAGATATCACACATTCATTAATAATGTTAATAATAACTGATGTTATTGAGCATTTACTAGGTGTCAGGTCCTGAATTATATATATGATCTCATTTACTCCTCATAAATGGTTTCCTTCTAGTAGCTAGAAGAGAAAACCAGCCATTATATACTCAATAATAACATTAATATAATAATAGTTATTATATATTCCAGTTATATATTATACAACATAAGCTGGCCCTGAATTGAAAATATTTGTTCACTTAATTTTTAAACAAACCCTACAAGTAGGTATTATTATTATTATTATTATTCTAAAGTAGGGTGCTTCTAAAATGACTCCTTATGATCCTCCAGCTGGTATTTACATCCTTGTGTAATCCCCTTGAGTGTGGGCTGGACCTAATAATTTATTTATAACTAGTAGAATGTGGCAAAGGTGATAGGATGTCACCTTTGTGATTGGATTACAAAATAATGTGACTTCTGTCTTGCTAGCACTTGCTCTCTGTCAGCACCACGCTCAGCCAGTGAGCGAACCGGCCATCCCTATATGGGATCCGAACCCGGGGCCTTGGTGTTATCAGCACCACACTCTCCCAAGTGAGCCACGGGCCGGCCCAGCACTTGCTCTCTGTCTGGTCCTTTCTACTGCCCTCTTGCTTACTTGCTTTGATGAAATAAGCTGCCATGTTGTCAGATGCTCTACGAAAGGGCCCACAAGATAAGGCAATGAGGGAGGCCTCTGGCCAACAGCTCCTGAGGAACTAGAGCCTTAGTCTAAAGCCTTGAAGAACTGAATCCTGCCAAAAACCACGTGAGTGAACTAGGAAGCAGATCCGTCCGAACTGAGCCTTGAAACGACTGCAGTCTTGTGAGAGATCGAGAGCCAGAGGACCCAGTTAAGTAGCACCAGGATTTCTGACCCACAGAAACTCTGAGATAATAAATGTTGTTTTAAGCTGCTGCCTTTTGGTGTGATTTGTTATGTAGCAAAAGCTAACTAATACTTATCCCATTTTGTAGATGAAGAAACAGAAGCTTAGGGAGATGAATCAACTTTCCCAAAGTCACACAGTTAGTAAATGGGAGAGCTAGGATTTTTTGTACACATTAGGTTCAAGAGTCTGAGTTTAAGTCCACTTTTTATGAGGTTCCAAGTGATTGGGACATCGGAGTTCTAGAAGGCATTCTACTCTCTGAAATCCTTGGAGTGTAGCCATGTTTCCAGGAAACTCTTTGTATGCATGTAAAACAAGGATGGACAAAAGTTTAAATGGTGCTAAGTGCTTTGCGCACCCACTCCCTGCTGCAGAAGAATGGCTGGCCCACCCATAGATCTGGTGATAGTAACCAGGGGCTCCATTCAATAGCACAATGGCAGACCTAAGGGTAACAGTCTATCTACTTTACAAGCACTCAAGCCATCTTACCTGTAATGTACAAGGCAGTGGAGGAGGGGGCAGACACTTTCCTTGAGTATGAAAATAAATGCATTTAGTAACGGGAAGTCACGGTGTGGTATTTAAAAATATCACGAGCCCTGGAATTAAAAAGCAAGGTTCTGCCTGAGAGAGCACCCCTATCGATTTTTTTTTCCTTCTTCCTATCCATAAAACAGCGTTGAACTTTGAAACCACAGTGCCTTGTTCCAGCGTGGAAAGCAGCTTGACACTTCCCTGTATTGGAAGCGTCCCAGTTTGGGATGATAAAAATAAAAACATCTCCCAGATAGTATCCATTTGTTCAGCCATAGCTTTTTTGCCAGTGGTCACCTTTATGAAATCAAATGAAGATATGTTCTTTGGCGGGCTGCATGAATCTGTCCTTTCTCGTCAGCTTTGCTTTGCCGCCAGAGCAGCAGGCTTTACTCACGGAGGATTTCCAGGTGGCAGTAGAACAACAATCCCATAGGCTAGAGCCCTGGCATACTTCCCCTTTTAACCAATGGCAGAGGCTGCACTTTGCTGGTGCAATTATGCAACCTAGTGTAAAGTCCACAGATGGGGAGGTGGGGGCCGGACTTTAAGCTGGCTCAGCACTCTGATTGTGCTTTTTGACTCTTTCTAGCTTTCCTTACCCTCCTTTTCTCCTCTGGCACTTGCCCTCTCTCTGTCTCTGTCTCTGTCTCTCCCCTTCCTCCTTTCTAATCCCTTCATCCCTGTCAGCCTCCACCCTCAGGGATTCCTAACTCAGGAAACCTCCTCTTATCAAGGATCTTGGCTTGCCTCCAACTGTTAGTGGCAGGCAGCTCTGGCCCTTGTCTGCTATCTGAGCAATTTTCTTCACCAGTTGTTTCTCTAATCCAGTTGGAATTGGAATTGTGTGTAGAATGCGGTGAGTGTGGGGGAAAACCAAAAACAAACAAAAAAATGGAGCTCTTCCCTAGTGAGATTGCCCCTCTGGACTAAAACAGAAAGAAAACTTGGATTCTGCACCCTTGAAAAGTGACATTATGAAAAAGAAGGAGGAGAAAATGGAGCTCTTCCCTAGTGAGATTGCCCCTCTGGACTACAACAGAAAGAAAACTTGGATTCTGCACCCTTGAAAAGTGACATTATGAAAAAGAAGGAGGAGAAAAAGTAGCATTAATATACACGAAAGCCCAAGTGACACACTGTATCACTCCTCAGATACTGGGACATCATTCTGAGTCCTCCATTTTCCACTTAATTGGGATTTATAAAGGCTATTTTTTCCCTTAAGATACCTGCCATCCTGGTCTTGCTCAAGTGGTTTTGAACAGATACCATCTGCACCACCTCCACAGCCAGCCACACAACACAAAGCTGCAGACTCCCAGACTCCAGTGTTCTTGCTTTTAAGAGGGGGCCCTGAGAGTGGTGGAGAGGCACATAACACAGGAAAGAAAAGAGAAGCTGAATGGAATAATTATGTTATGGGGTTACCTTGCACACATAAAATCAAAATGTAGGGTACTGCAATAATCTCTCTGGTATTGCACAGCCTTCTGTTAGTTCAAAGCACATTCCTTAAAACTTTCCTTCTTTAAGGTTTTCCCTCTTCTTACTGGGTTATACATATGATGGTACTTCAAAAAGTTTGTGGTTAAATAGAATTAAAAGATAATATGAATCTTTCCATGAACCTTTTGAAGTACCCTTGTATTTATTTTACAGTTCCTTAACTGATTTCCACAAAGAAGGGGAGTAATGGAAGTGTGTATGCATGTATGAGCAAAAGCATTTATGAATGCTTTTTTTTTTTTTAGTGTATGAAATAGAATGAATAGCTGACCTTTGTGGCAATTTTCCACCTGGTTTTGTGACAGTAGTTTTGCTGAATTCCTAAACTTAGATGGCAAATCCTCTTACTGTGGCTGTTTTAATTCTATGTTCTCTATGGTACCTAGTCACTATGGCTGTGCAAGAACCATTATTACCCCCAGTACCATAATAATAGCCATGCTCTCCTATGACGTTATTGTTTCCTATCTGTCAGGACATTAATTACCTTCTAAGTTGTTCTAAAATTGGTAGTACGGCACACTGCCAAGGCTAGAGAGAAGAAAGCTGCTGGTGATATAATAAAAGGCTGTGTAAAAGGACATACTAATGTTTTCTTCTCATTGGGGCATCTTCACATTTTTTTATTACTTCTTTTGTTATGGGATGTTAGCTCAGGCTTGCCTTATGTGTTGGCTTCTGTATTATCATGGTCGATGTCTAATCTTTCCTTCAACTGAATGATTCAGACATCTCTAAGATTATTTTGGGTTTTCCATTTTCCTTTTTATGGGCTTTTTGTGAGTCATTGAATTGAATGGGAGGTTATTTCTAAATTGGAAGGTGAGGATGAGAGAAGGGGGAGAGAAGTTCCAGAAAATAATTAGGAAAACACACCTTATTATGTATAGTTACTGGAGGAATAGTTTCTCCTTAGTTTGGTGTTAGAAGTATGTAGTTTATTTAAACTTGACTAAAAATATAGGCTAGAAAATAGACATTTTTTTCTGGATAATAAACCGTACAGTTTGACTCCTTGTAGCTTGCTTTGCAAAGAACAGGAGTTAGTAAATAGAAGAGATATTATGGGACAAAGAGTTAGTAAGAAAAAGGAGCAAAGCACAAAATTTCCAAAGTCCAGATTATTGGTTCCACAGGAAGTTACCAACCATAGAGTAATGCTTGAGAGGCAAATGCCTCCTTGACTGTGTCCCAACCCATCCTTAGGTGTATGTTTCACGGCCAGTGGGTTTGTGTATTATAGGTGGAGTTGTGAGCAAGAGACATTTAAGAGTAATCAGGCCAGCATTGCTGTTATTTAGTAGCAGGAAAAGTGGGTGGGAATGAAAAGAAAAGCAAAAAGCTAATGACGAACATATTTCTAGGAGCATAAGAGTTTTTATAGCAACACCAGATTTCTCAAAATTGCCTACTGTGATTTGTACCCAAATGAATAAAAACTGCAACCATTTATCCTTATGCATTGTGCCAAGTGAGAAAAAAAAAAAAACAACAACAACCCAGAAACCCCCCCAACCCCCTGCAATTCTTTCAATGGCTCTAATTTAGACTGCTAGGAAGAGGAGAGATTTAGAGAGAAAAAAAGCTTTTAAAGTATCTGATACACAGCTAGAATTGCTATTTAAGAACTGCAGAACATAAAAACCAAGTGGGGCAAGCAGAATTCTCATTTTCAGAGCATCACAAGGGTAAACTGTGGCCCGCTTATTTCAAATTTTCTAAAGGCTCTCTGGTCACTCGGCAGGAGCCAGCCAGGAGTGCGTCTGGAAACTGGAGAACTCTCAAAACGCCACTTCAGCTTACTGATGAATTTTATAATTGCAGCAGAAGTGGACTGATTTCTGCTAAATAAACGGTTGCGCTTTGCCCTTTAGCAAGGATACTTCTGGAAAGAACTTCAAGGAAAATGGGTGCATTGGGACGTCAAGAAAAGAAGGGGAAATTTTTTAATCTATGTGGTACCTTTCTCCCAACGGGTTGGAAACACTTCTTAAACACAACCTTTGGTATTGATGTTTCGTAAGAACCACATCTATGAGTAAGCTAGCGGTGATAAGCTTTTCCTGGTAGGAAAGGAGCTGGAGAAGAGTTTGCAGAGCGAACTCTCCAACGAAGGGTTAACCCTTCCCCGGTAACCTCGGGTGTGAGCGTCTGTCTGCCCCTTCTTTGCTTTCTACCGTGCAACCAAACTATGCCCAAGCTTGAATCAACCATGACCGTCACTTCCCTTGCCAGTTAATTTAACGGACACTTTCGAAATCCTATCATAACTTCGAACCGCGCAACCATCCACCAATCGCAACTAAAGCTCGGTCTAGGACGATACAGGTTCGGGCGGGGGCGACTATCAGCTCCAGGAAAAGGGGCGGTAAAGTCTCGATGACGGGCGGGTAATTTACGCCAATCAAAATAGAGAGTTGCCGCCCCACTATCCAATGGATAGCTTCGAAGTCTGAAACAGGGTGGGCCTGTTGTCATGGGGGAGGTGGTGGCGCTTGGTGGTTACTGGCGGCCGAGGTAGAGGCAGCGGCGCTGGAGTTGGTCGGGGGCAGCGGCAGGTGAGTGCCGGTAATGCGGGCTTGAGATCTGGGGGCCGTCGCGGGGCGGAAAGTCCAGCTCAGCACTCTCGAGGCGGAGGCTAGAGGAAGGGGGCCTGGACCACGGCCCGGGTCGGGGCCGAGGCGGGGCCGGCGGCGAGTTCGCGTTCACGGGGCTGGTGGGAGAATGGCCCGGCTCCTGGCGGCGGAGTTCGCGCTGGGAAGGTAGGCTGGGGCCGGACCCGAACTGGTCAGGCCGGGAGGTCCCTTGAGACGTCCTGCTGCTCGCATCTGGGGCACTGACTGGCGATCTGTCTGTAAGGGGTAGGTCCCTGAGGAGACGGGAGCGGCCGGGGTCCCAGAGAAGGCGGTGACCCTGGGTGACTGGTAACGACCTGACGCAAGGTTGGGGTGAGTCGGGAGTCCCCAGAACAGCTTGGGTGCAAGGGAGAAGGGGAACCCGGGAAGCTCGGGAGCGGCCTGTGCGAAGAGGGCAGGGGGACCGGGGGAACTGGGAGTGGCCCCGGCCCGAGAGAGGGCGGTGGGAGGACCGAGGGCGGCCAGGGTCCGGGGTGACAGGGAGCGGCCTGGGTCCGACTAGGGGAGTCTGAGGAAAGGCACGGAGGCGGCTGGGGACCCTCCTGAGAAAGGCGGCTCCTGCGGAGATGAGGCGGGTCTTCAGAGGGTCGGACGGGTAGAGACCTTGAACAGCTTGGGGGAGGAACCGGAGCGCCCTGCCCCCCACAGCTGCTCTGGGATGGGACACCCAAGACTGGACGGGCAGCTCCTGGGTCTGAGGATCCCCAGGGGCTCAGGAAAGAAGTCCTCGAGGCGCAGCTTAGGTTTGAGATTGCGGTGAGGGTCCAGCGGGGGAGTGGGGAAGTTCCCTTAGTCGGAAAGGACTCAAGCAAAATGGGACGGAGGTGGGCGGGGGTGGGAGGGGAGAAATAATTTCCCTGTAGGAAGGGAGTAGCAGAGAGGGTGAGGGAGGGAGAAAGTTGCCAAGGGACAGAGTAGTGGTCTTGTGGAAGCTGGCCGGGACAGTAGATATGAGAAATTAACAGTGAGGTCATTAATAGGCTCTGAGGTTTTCAGAAATAGAAGAAACGTCGGCTTTATAATTAATTGTAAGATGCTATCTAGGACCAGAGAAACGCGCCGAGAAGCAAGGTTAAGTGACTTGCGTTCCAGTTTTTAGAAAATAAATTTGTTTTAGGTTGATGACAGTAGTATTATAAAATAAGTTAATTGACAGGATGGGGAATTTGAGAGGGGAAAGGGGAGGAATAGGTGAACTAAAGGAGTAGAGCTGGGGACTTGATCAGAAAGAGATGATAGTCATGAAGAGGATAGGAATACCCCGCTAAATTGAAAATAAATGTGAATTCTAGTTCCACCACTTAGCTTGGACAACTTAACCTCTCTGTGCAGTTTGCTCATATGCATAATAAGGATAAACGATAGTAATATTTCCTATTACCCTGTGAAGGGTTTTTTTTTTTTTTTTTTTTTTTAACATGAGTTACTATTTGGAGAGCTTTTAGAATAGTGACTGGCACATAGTAAGGAGTGTATACTGGATCGTTAAATACAGGATAAAGACCTGAGTTCTTTAATGAGGTGGTTCTCAAACATTACCTTGCATCAGAATCACCTGGAGGGCTTGGCAAACTACAGATTGATTCGCCCCACCCGGGGTTTCTGATTCAGTAGGTCTGGGTGGGGCCCAAGAATTTATATTTATCTCAAGTGATGAAAACCACTTGCTTTAATGAAAACAGTAGTAATATAGCAATTTAAAAATACCTGCCCATCCTGCTAAAGAGGCAAGGTAGAGGCAAATTGCAAAGAAACTCTATTATAAAGAATACCCTTTTTTTAACCCTATGTTTTTCAAACTGTGGATCATGATTCATTAGTAATTTATAAAATCAGTTTTGTGGATTACCACCAGTACTGAAAATAAAATGGAGTAGAACTGAATAGACGAGCATTGCACTTGGTAAGGAAAAGTATTGTTTTGGGAAATTTCTTTTTTTTTTTTTTTTGGTGGCTGGCTGGTATGGGTATCCAAACTCCTGACCTTGGTGTTACCAACACTGCAACTGAGAGCTAACTGGCCAGCACCCTCCACCCGCTCCCCAAGCTTTTCTCATACATATGTGTAGTAGGTCACAGTGTAAAATGTACTTTTTACAGTCAAAAAAGTTTGAAGAACTGTTTTGAGCCGGCAATGCAGCAAAAGCATCCCTCTAGTATCTAGGGTTTGTGTTTATTATTATTATTTTTTCTTTTGTGTTAATTCTCAGGTGGTGAGAATCAATTCCACTAAGTTTCTTCAGTTTCTGATTTGGTTTCTCCTCAGTTTGTCTTATCACATTGTGTTGTGCCTCTGTGGAACTCTTTTGGATATTGAGAATCTTTGCATAAGGATTTAGGGAATTCGAGGCAGAGAAATTGAGTGGTGTTTCTTAGATGCAGTCCACGTTTGTTTCACTTGTGCTCTCTTGTTCAGCCTTACTTTTTTACCACTCTACTGTAAAACATTGTCTGTAAAAAACCTAGTTATACACAGACATATTGATAGTAGGCAACTAGCACTGAAACAAACTGGTTTGAGAACATTTCATGTATAGAAAATAAGCAAAAACAAAATAAGAAATATTTCAAAAGAGAAGCGAAAAGGTTATTTCCTTTTTAGAGAGTAAACGTATTTTAGAGCATTTCTTAGCTTTACACTAATACGAAACATAATATAATGACTTTTTTTTCTCCCCTAAAGATATTTTTAAGGGTACTGGATAAATAATTTCTAGGTTTTTGTAGAGAGAAGAAATAGTGATAATACTTGACAGGAAAATGTATCTGGGATAGAGGCTTAACTACAAAGTAAACTGTTTATTAAGCAATTTTGTTTTGATGGTTTTCTCCCTTGAGAATGAACTGGATATGGTATATGTTGTAAATTTAATTTATTTGAGGAATCTAAATGTAATACTTATTTAAAGCTATGTTAAGAATATATATGTATGTTTTGTGCTGCTCTTGGTTTGATTTTTCTTCTGTTGAAAGCTAGGTGGTTTATATTTAGAGGAGTTGGTTTAGATCTGTTTTTATTAAAATAACAACAGAGAAAACAATATTGAAAACTGAAAGAGATCCTTGTAGCTCTCTTTAAAATCTTTAATCCAGGGGATTATGTAACCCTTTCATTAATGTTTTATGAAATTGTGAAGAAATGGTTGTGTAGCTTTGCATCAGGACTTTTTTTCTCTCAAAAAACATTTTTAATTTTATTGCGGATTTTTATATTTCTTTAAAATTTTAACTTTTATTTGGAAGACTGCAAAACATATAATCATTGCATGCTTGAGTTCAAAAGCAGAAGCAGTCTTTTCATAAAACAAATTTACTAATTTTTCTGTGACTAAGGTGCCAAGGATGAAAGCTTTTGATTCCTTGCATTGAGTTAAGCGGAGTATCCCTTCCACTAGTATGGTTGTTCTCTATTTAGGTCATTGTACATTTACACAGATCATTCAATTCTACACCAAATGATGGAAGAGTATAAAACCCTAATCAAGTGTGGGAAAAATATAAAAGTTCATTCTTTATAATTGTGAACATTGAGCTGTTTGATTACTTTTTTGCTTTTAATAAATGCACTTTATTCAGTTTACTTATTATTCATCCATAATTTAATCATCCTTATCTATGAATAGCTTTGATTGCCCAAATCATTTTACAGTGAGATTTGTTAATCTGTATTGAATAAATGGTGATTTTTAAATCCCAGAGAAACCGTGTGCTCCTCACATATCAAAGTTTATTCAGGTAAATGATTTTTAAAAGTGGAAGTTCAATTAACACTAGTTAATTAAGTTTGTTTTCTATCTCAGGGAAGTCTTCTTTTATAATAACTTCTGATCTGCTTTTTTTTTGCTTCCTGCCTTTAAACTACCTGTACAGTAAATCCTCATGGAAATGTTGGTGCCTGAAAATCTAGTTCTCTAAAAGTACAAAACCTCTGTATCTGGTTTTTAGTTTGCTTCAGGAATTCTTTTATTAGAAAAGGTCCCTTAGTAAACTTATTACCTTTTATTTTATTTTGGACTTGCCAGAATACTATTGTGTTTTACAGATTTTGATTTTTATAGAATAGATCTTGAATTCTGCTGATTTCTGAAGTGTGGTTTATGTTTCCTTGATAAGGCTGGGGTAAAATGAAACAATGTTCTTCTTAAATTAAAAAAATTATTTTTGCTATGTTTTTAATCTTGATATTATGATAAATGTTTTATCATCCTTTATTTGTTTTAATAATATAACATATTATAAATTTCATTATTAGAGATAGAAAAACTATATAAGGCTTTAGGATGTATGTTCATACACAGGTAGTGATGATAGGATGCCCTTAAACATTAGGTACAATATTGCCATATACTTTGGAGAACATAAAAAATAATGCAGTTGGAAATCTTGAGGCAAAATGAGGATTAAAACTAAGGAAGAATGAGGAGAATACTGACATGTGCTTAAGGAGGAGTCTGGAGGATCTGCAGGAAGTATGTCTAGAGGAGCGAGTGGTTCTTGGCAGTTTTCCTGGAGGGGCATATGTAAAGGAGGATGATTCTATTTGTAGCATTCTCCCATGGATTTATTCTTCCTTCTCTGTAGTTTCTGCTCTTTGCTATAACTCTCATTTTGTTTTCTCCACTCAAGAAAGCATGTTAGAATGCAAGTAAATAGACTGAGAGGTGCTAGTCCTAGAGGATGAGAGCCTTGACAGGACCGTGTGGATTTAGAAGACTTGACACTAGTCTCTGCTTCTGCAGCTTTTGGGAATAGGTCCCCATCAACCATAACTAGGCCAAACCTTACCTCTTGAACTCTCCAGTGGAGTATGGGATTAGGAAGGGACCCCGTAGTCATCTTAAATGGATTAGCCAAGAGGTACCATATTAGTAATTAATGTTCAGAGACTTCCCCTTCTCTCCCCACCAAAACCCTATTTCTTCCCACTTGCTTGTTGATACCTGACATTTTTTTAACCAGGATCAAAGTATTGAATTCTCTGACTAGACAACAAAATTGTAATTATGATAACTTAGTTATATTAAGATATATATAGGTAAGTCAGAAAATGGTTATTATCAGATTTTTCCAGTTTAGGTAGGGAAGAAGAGGAATTGAAAACTGTAGAACACTGCTTGGCTCTGAATAAAGGCAAAGTCAGGGAACCTAGTAACACAAATTAGCTAAATTAATAACTTTAAGATTGATCTTGGTTACCTTTGACCTTGGAAAATAAGTTAGTGATACTTTCATCCCGGTCAGCTGTGCACATGTGTATTTCAGGTACATTTCAGTTGTATCATGGGATAATTTAGGAAGGTTTATTTACTTAATTTTTAATATAACAAACCTTATTATAAGGAATTTTACCTCCGAGTATTCTTTAATCAAGATAAAACTTTTCTTTCAACCTAGGATCTCAGAGAACTATAGAGTAGCCTAATGACAGATGTGTATTTGTAACTGCCGTGTTATGAAATTGGAAAAGGCATCCTCTGTGTCCAGAGGAAGCAGAATGGACAGAATCCAAGTTTTATAATTGTGTGACTATGTTTTTGAATCCTGGGTCTTTCATTTATTAATTTACTAATTGGGCAGTTAATTAAACCTCACTTAGATTCAGTTTTGTCATGCATAAAATGGAGCTTATACTGTCCTCCATATCAGGCTGATGGTGGAAATTAAATGAAAAGCTTTCTGTATAGTGCGTTGCCCACAGTGGGCACTCAACACATGTTAATTGCTAATTATTAATAATTATAACAATATTAGACCTATTATAGATTTCTCTTTCTAGGATGGGTTAATATTCCAGGTATTATGATTATAAGCAGTGTGGCAGTTAGGAAAACCACAATTAACTATGAAACTTTACATGTAGTATTTTAAGAATTTACTACCTTAGTTTGTTTTTGTGGTTGGTTTAGTTTGGTGGATTAGACTGAAACATGGGGCAAATGAGGCTAATAGTTTGTTGTGTGATCACAGACTGTGTCTCTAGCATATAACCTGGTTCTCTTCCAAATATGTATATTTTTAACAGTGGGAACCATTAACCCTATCATTAGGGGGAAAAAGATTCAACATTATATTATTTAATCATTTTATTATTAAAGTCATTGCTTTTATTGAGTAATTTTATTTAATATTTTAAATGATATTAAATTAGTTCTAAATGCTGGTTAGAATCAGTTTAATTTTTCCCTAGAGTTAATATATCCCTCTTCACAATTCAAGTAGAAGTAGATTTTATTTCACAAGTTAAGCCGTGTGCTTTCCTTAGTTAGGGATTTGGTCAAAGGTGAAAGAAAAGTCTTTCTGTATCTTTAGAAAGCTGTTAAAAAGGGCCAGCCCGTGGCTTACTTGGGAGAGTGTGGTGCTGATAACACGAAGGCCACGGGTTCAGATCCCTGTAGAGGGATGGCCAGTTGGCTCACTTGGGAGAGCGTGGTGCTGACAACACTAAGTCAAGGGTTAAGATCCCCTTACGAGGGATGGCCAGTTGGCTCACTTGGGAGAGCGTGGTGCTGACAATACTAAGTCAAGGGTTAAGATCCCCTTACCTTACCGGTCATCTTAAAAAAAAAAAGAAAGAAAGAAAGCTGCTAAAAGCTATATTTCTTAAATTGTCTCTGATGAAAGCAGGTATATAATTTTCCCTGCATTCATGATATAATGGGCTTTCTTTAAATCTCATCAATGAACATAATTTTTAAAAAATTTTAATTTTAATTTATTTATTTTGGGGCTGAAGTTATTTTTATTGTGTATTTACTAGGTGTCTAACACAGATTTATCTTTAGTTTTAGTTTATCAATATACAATTTAGTTGATTTCTGTGTCCCTTTACTAGTTTCTCCTTTTCCTCCCTCCCTCTTTCCCCTCTCCCACATCAGCATCATATCTGTTCACTTGTCTTAACAAGTTCAAGGAATTGTTGTGATTGTTGTGTCTTCTTCCCCATCCCCCACATTTGTTGGTATATTTACTTATTTTTATTAGCTCACACAAATAAGTGAGAACATTTGGTATTTCTCTTTCTGTGCCTGGCTTATTTCACTTAATGAACATAATTTTAAAGAGTTGATTCACTCTTATTTTTTTTTTTTTCCTTTTTGTCTTTTTTCGTGACTGGCAACGGATCGCAACCCTCAGTGTCGCTCCCGTACCAGACCGGGACCGGCAACGGGATCGCAACCCTCGGTGTTGCGCCCGCACCTCGCTCAGCCAGTGAGCGGCCGGTCTGTATGTGGGATCCGAACCCTTGGCGGGAGCGCCGCCACACTCCCAAGCGGCACACTGTAGCAGTGTGCCACCGGGCCAGCCCAGATTCACTCTTATTTTTTTTTTTTTCCTTTTTGTCTTTTTTCGTGACTGGCAACGGATCGCAACCCTCAGTGTCGCTCCCGTACCAGACCGGGACCGGCAACGGGATCGCAACCCTCGGTGTTGCGCCCGCACCTCGCTCAGCCAGTGAGCGGCCGGTCTGTATGTGGGATCCGAACCCTTGGCGGGAGCGCCGCCACACTCCCAAGCGGCACACTGTAGCAGTGTGCCACCGGGCCAGCCCAGATTCACTCTTATTTTTTTTTTTTTTTGTCTTTTGTCTTTTTCCGTGTCCGGCAACTGATCGCAACCCTCAGTGTTGCCCCCGTACCGGACCGGGGACCGGCAACGGGATTGCAACCCTTGGCGTCGCTCCCGCGCCTCACTCAGCCAGTGAGCGGGAACCGGTCTGTATGTGGGATCCGAACCTTCGGGCGGGAGCGCCGCCGCGCTTCCCAAGCAGCGCACTATCCAGTGCGCCACCGGGCCGGCCCAGATTCACTCTTATTTTTGAAAATTATTTGTTATTGGTAGTATGAAGGAATGATATTTCCTACCTAAGGAAAGTAGGAGTAAGAGTAAGAAGTAAGAGAAAGTAAGAGTAAGAGTAGCCAAGTCTTCCTTACTCTTGCAAAGACAGCAATACCAAATACTATATTGAAAATATTGGCAAGAAGGTGAACTATATGTCCATTTGCATTACTGGTCATCATTTCTAAAAATGTTAACATTAACATGTTACATCAAATACTGTTCATTTTTTAATATCTTTTTGTAATATTCTAGGCTAATTTTAGAAATTATACAGTTTGGTATTTTGTCATTGTTGAGGATTTTTTTAAAAGTTATTTTGTGATATTAGATTTTGTTCATAAAGTTGTAAAATTTTTGCATTCAGGACTTTATCTTATTTGGTATTCTCTTATGTACATAAATGTACTGATGAATGATGAAGCCCCTTGATTGGGGGTGGAGTTTATGACATCAACTAAGGGATGTGGTATGGTAAAGTGAACCCCCATTGCCTGAGTTCAAATCCAACTGTACTTCCTTAGGCAAATTAATTCTTTTAGTTTCAGTTTTCTCATCTGCAAAAAATATAGCTTTGAGGATTATATGGGATAATCCATATAAAGTTAAACAGTTTAACATAGAGTGCTTAGCTCATAGTAAATGCTCAGTAAGTCTTAGCTACTGTTGTGAGGATCCAGCATTTTTAACAGAGCAGGAAGGAAGTAAAAGTCTTTTCTGTGCTTTTTGTGTAGACTGTAAACGTCTTGTATGTTAAGTAGTCCTTTGAAACTTAAACTTCTTTTAGACATAAAAAGGTGTCTTGACTTCTTTGTCATATTTTCAATTCAGTCAATCTGTGGAAAAACTTGAATCTTTGTTTTAATTCAGCTATATTTTTGCCTTTATATCACAGTAAATTCTTAATTATCTATACCCAGGTTAGCAGTGTTAAGGCAAATCTCTAAATCCTTTTAGATTATAAACTATAGCTATGGAACCTATTAGATAAATTTTTCATTAGGCTTGGCATCTGTTTTATTTAAGCTAATGTTTTAAGTATTAAATATCTTTGGCATTGAATATCCTTATAATCAATTCTCAGTTTGTTACCTGCAGATTTTTGAGTTGGTGGATGTTTTCTGCACTTAGTCTAAGAGTTCTCAAATCCATATGTTCATCAAATATTATCTGTAGACTAAAAGAATATGTTCTAGACATTTATATGTATATGTACTTTCATTCTTGGAGTAAATGTTTAGATGAATTTTTAAAATCTTTATTTTAAAGGCTAGATTGATTCCTGTACCAGCCAGCCGCCACCAACCCCCTCCCCCCCCAAAAAAAAACCAAATAAAGGCTAGATTGAATTCACAGTAGCTTTGCTTGTTTTGGCTATTTGTTCCATCAATGGATGCTAAAATTTTTTTTTTTTTTTTTTTTTTTTTTTTTAAAAGATGACCGGTAAGGGGATCTTAACCCTTAACTTGGTGTTGTCAGCACCACGCTCAGCCAGTGAGCGAACCGGCCATCCCTATATGGGATCCGAACCCGAGGCCTTGGTGTTATCAGCACTGCACTCTCCTGAGTGAGCCACGGGCCGGCCCCGGATGCTAAAAATTTGATTTGTCATATTTAAAAGCTCTCAGCCTGTTTTTACTACTTTTTTCTTACCCAAACATACCATTTCAGAAATACTAGTATACTTCTCTTCCCCTAAAGTGGCATATGCATTCTTTTTTTTTTTTTTGAAAGCTTTATTCAGATATAACATGAATAATTTGTTTATTGACATACAGTAAAACGGCATGTATTTAGAGTCGACAGTGTGAAGTTTTTACATACATACACACAACAATAAAGGTAAGTAACATACTCCTCACTCCAAAAGTTTCCTGTACCCTTTTGTAATCCATTTCTCCCTTTCCACTCCCAGAGGCAAATCCCGATCTACTGTCTGTCATTATAGATTAGTTTGCATTTTCTAGAATTTTATATAAATAGACTCATGTAGTATATATTATTTTTTTTGAGAGAGGATGTCTGGCTTTTTTCACTCTGCCTAATTAATTTGAGATTTATCCATGTTATTTTGTGTATCAATAATTCATTCTTTTTTATTGCTGAGAGTATTTCATTATACATATGTATTACAATTTTTAGAATCTTTTCTTCTGTTGATAGACATTGGATTATTTCCAATTTTGGGCTGTTCAAATAAAGCTGCTATGAACATTCATGTACAAGTTTTTGTGTGGACATATGTTTTCATTTCTGGGGTGTGTATACCTAGTAAGGGAATTGCTGGGTCACATGGTAACTCTTTTGAGAATTTTTCAAAGCAGCTGCACCATTTTACATTCCCACCGGTAGTGAGAATGAGGATTCCAACTTCTCCACATCCTCACCAACGTTTGTTATTATCTCCGTTTTTTTGATTCGAGCCATTGAAGTGGGTATAAGGTAGAAATTCATTGTGGTTTTGATTTTCATTTCCCTGATGGCTAATGCTGTTGGGAATTTTTTCCATGTTTATTGGCCATTTGTATATATTTTTTTAAGAAAGTCTACTCAGATCCTTTGCTCATTTAAAAAAATTGGGTTATTTGTTCTTATTACTGAGGTATGAGTTATAAAAGTTTTTTATATATTCTGGGTACAAGTCCCTTATCAGACATATGATTTGATGATATTTTCTTTCATTATGTGGGCTGTCTTTTCACTTTCTTGATGGTTTCCTTTGAAGCGCGAAAGTTTTTCATTTTGATAAAGTTCAACTTTTTTTCTTTTTCTTTTTGCTTCTGCTTTTGGTATAATATCTAAGATATCATTGCTTAAACCAGGGTTATTAATATTTATAGGTATGTTTTCTTTTAAGAGTTTTATAGTTCTAGCTCTTATATTTAGGTCTGTGATACATTTTGAGGTAATTTTTGTGTATAGTGTGGAGAAAGGGCCCAACTTCATTTTTTTTTACATATGGATATCTAGTTATCCTGGTGCTGTTTATTGAGACCATTACTTTTTGTTTACTGGCTTGTTACAAAGTTTAATAAAATTTCCTGCTTCGTTACTAATTTTTCCAAGTAGTGATTTGTTGGCCTTTTGGACTAGTGGGGCAGCTGGGGTCATGGAGCTAAGAGAAGCAGTTTAGAATTGCAATAATAGGTTATAAATGAACCCATAGACTTAAATATACAGATTTTATAATTTCATCCTCATGTTACCTTATACTTGAACATTAAATGAAGTTCAGTTGCTGTTTCTCTGCCTATGGGGCAACGTTGTGTCATTAGTTCTGCAGAAGTTTCAATGCTGGACTGTTTAGTGGAAATCAGCGTCAGGTTTTTAAACATGTGACTTAACAGAAGAAAAGCTTCTATTATACCCATTCCTTTCTCTTTCTCTCTCTCTCCCTTCTTCTCTCTAACTCACCTATTCTATTACCTTTTTTATCTTAAGACTTCTTTTGGATGTTACATATAGCCTTTTTCTGAAGGAAGATCAAATACTAAGGATTTATTTTTTAAGTTGCAAATTCAAAGCAATGTTCTATAGTGATGATTAAAAACATTATAGAGAAAAATTATAAGCATTTTTATTTTTATTTTTATTATTACTAATTTTTTTGTCCTTTTCGTGACCGGTAAGGGGATTGCAACCCTTGGCTTGGTGTTGCCCACACCATGCTCAGCCAGTGAGCACACTGGCCAGTCCTATATAGGATCCGAACCCGTGGCGGGAGCGTCACTGCGCTCCCAGCGCCGCACTCTCCCGAGTGCGCCACGGGGCCGGCCCTGTAAGCATTTTTATTAATCTTAATAAATTTAAAGTCCAAGCAAGAAACAAAGAAAAAAAGCATAAAAAATTTGAAGTCCATAATTAATGTCATTTCCATGTAATCCTAGTTAAAGGTTAGAAATGGCATGATTTTTTCCTTTAAATTAAAAAATAATTGTTTTACAACTTGTATTTACTTAGCTTTTATTTATTTATTTATTTTTATTTATTTATTTATTTATTTTTTGTCTTTTTCCGTGTCCGGCAACGGATCGCAACCCTCAGTGTCGCCCCCGCACCGGACCGGGACCGGCAACGGGATCGCAACCCTCGGTGCTGCTCCCGCGCCTCGCTCAGCCAGTGAGCGGGAACCGGTCTGTATGTGGGATCCGAACCCTCAGCGGGAGCACCGCCGCGCTTCCCAAGCAGCGCACTATCGCAGTGCGCCACCGGGCCGGCCTACTTAGCATTTAAAAAAAATTATTATTTTTTACATTCTAAGATGTTGATGTGGAGCAGTTGGGGGGAGGCGGGAGGGGTTGGAGAGAAATGGAAGGGGGGTATGGTCAAGGCCCATGGCACCCCCCTCATTCCCAAAGGGGAGCCCAGAGGGCTGCTGGCCGAGGCTCAGTGGTGGCCTGCCTGGATGTGGACTTCAGGGGTGTGTGGCTGAGACCCTCTGCCCCACCCAACCTGGGAGCCTAGGGCGCTTCTGGTGACTGTGATGTGGTAGTTGCTGGGCTGGATTGGGCGGGGTCGTGGCTGAGGCCCTCGTTCCCCACTGCCGTGGCTCAGGGGCCTGGGGTGATTCCAGTGGCAGCTCAGTGGTTGTTGCTGGGCTTGATGTGGACATGAGGGGGGTGTGGCTGAAGCCCTTTGCTCTCCCTCACCCTGGCTTGGGAGCCTGAGGGGTTTCTGGTCCTTCTAGGTTTTATAGTTGTTTTTGGGGGGTGTTAGACCTTTACTGGTTAATATCAGAACTTTGACTCTGATCTGTGGGTTTTTTGTTTTTCCTTTCAGTTCTGTGTTGGATTATTTGCTATTCTGACCACTTAAACTCTGCACTGGAACTAATGTGTTATCCTTTGGTTACTTCTAAAATGGGAGAACTTCCTGTGGGAACTAGCATTTGAGCCCTGTGGTTGAGCTAAATTTCTTCTTTGCTGCTGATTCTCTAGGGAAGGCTTTTTATGCAGCTCAGGTTTAATGGTTGAGTTTGTAAACACTTCCAAGTCTTGTGAGGTCTGGTACACCTGGATTGTGTGGAAACTCTGGTCTGGGCCTGAGTCTTTTTTTTTTTTTTTTTTTCCTTTTTGTCTTTTTCTGTGTCCGGCAACGGATCGCAACCCTCAGTGTCGCCCCCGTACCGGACCGGGACCGGCAACGGGATCGCAGCCCTCGGTGTTGCTCCCGCGCCTCGCTCAGCCAGTGAGCAGGAACCGGTCTGTATGTGGGATCCGAACCCTCGGCGGGAGCGCCGCTGCGCGGCGCACTATAGCAGTGCGCCACCGGGCCGGCCCAGGGCCTGAGTCTTTTCATCAAACTGCACCTCATGCAGTTCTATATTCCTGAACAGTCTCCACTGAGTGGGTCTGTGCTGATTGGAGGGTAGATCAGTTGTCCTTGCTGTGCCCCAATGATACCCCAGTAGGCCCTATCCCCCACTGCTGGCACTCAAGACACTTCCCATGGGACAGGCCATGTGCCAGTCTCTTGTGGTGACTCACTGGCCTCTGAGTGGCTCCTTTTTTCAGTTGTCTGTAGCCCCTTGCTCCTATGTGGGTCCACGGGAACTCTATTAGTGGCCTTGCTGGCCTGGGGGCCACCAAGGCCCTCTTCTCCTTTGCAGCCTGCAAGCAATTCCATATGAGGGGCACAGCTGTGTCTTTTGCCAGCTCTTGTTCCGTGTGCTCTTCAGGGCCAGGCTTTAAATGGCCAGGGCTCGAAACGGTTGGAGCAGTTTTTTCTTTCTCTCATTGCGGGTTCTTCCTTCATGAACTCCATAGGTCTCTCTTCCTCTTCCCCTGAGCTCTAGTGGCCCCCAGCTTGGCAGTTTGTTGTTTTTTAATAGTTGTAAATTGGTTGATTATGGGAGAGGGTGATGCTGGGGTATTGTCTATTTTGCCATCTTGATCGGAAGTCTATGTCAGTGTTTTTCACATAGCATTTTGAAAAAACTTATTGTTTATAGAAAATTTAACTCTAAATTGGGCTTTTAATTTTTTTCCCTATATATTTAATAGGCATTAATTAACATTTGTAAATCTTAAGAGCCCAGGGAAAGGCATACATTTTTTACAGAATGTTGAGTTTTTCTAATCTCATTTCTTTTTGTAGAGTTCTGCTTCTTTATAAGGCTAATACTGTGCCAAGTAAGAACTAATTTCCTGGGAAATCAGGTTGCTGGCTTGACTTCTTGTAGTGCCTTTCCCTTCTTTGATTGCTTTGTAAAACAACTGAGCTCAGTCTTGTGGAAAAATCGCTAAATTATCTATTTTTCCTAGCTCAAATCAAACATGGTTGGTATATATTTACATTGTATTGAATTCTGTAGCTTTTTCTTCATTATAGATTTGTTAGGATATCCTGAAGGACTTTGACTTCACTTGATAATTTGGATATTCATATCTGAAACAATACTAATGGTATGTTCCTTTAATGAATATTCTTATCCTTTTGGTCTATCTTCCCTCCCTAGTAGACCTAGTTATTTAGGCGTATCACTTGTGTTTTAATAATGAAGCCCAGACACTTCAAAGTATAATCATAGTTTCTATGATGTTGGCCCCAATTCATTTTGTTAAAAAAATCACATGGAGAGACTTCCAGTCAAGATGGTGGAATAGATGATCTCCTGTGTCACTCTCTCCCACAAATCAACAAATTTACAACTATAAAAAAGCACTGACAGCCAAGCTGGGGCTGCTAGAGCTCAGGGGAAGAGGAGGAGAGACCAACAGAGTGCATGAAGGCGGGAGAAGCCACAATGAGAGAAAGAAAAAACCACTCTGACTGTTTCAAACCTCAGCTGCTTCCAGGCTGGAGCGGCTGAGTGCATGGAGTAGGAGCTGGCAAAAGACACAGCTGTGCCTTCAGATGAAGTTGCTTGGAGGTGGCAGGGGAGAAGGGGCCCTTGGTAGCCCCCAGGCCAGCAAGACCACTAGTAGGGTTCCCATGGACCCACATAGAAGCAAGGGGCTACAGACAACTGAAAAAAGGAGCCACTCAGAGGCCAGTGAGTCACCACAAGGGACTGGCACATGGCCTGTCCCATGGGAAGTGTTTGAGTGCCAGCAATGGGGGATATGGGCCTACCAGGGTAACATTGGGGCACAGCAAGGACAGCTGATCTACCCTCCAATCAGCACAGGCCCACTCAGTGGAGACTGTTCAGGAATATAGAACTGCATGTGGGGCAGTTTGATGAAAAGACTCAGGTCCAGACCAGAGTTTCCACACAACCCAGGTGCACCAGATTTCACTAGACCCGGAAGTACCTATAAAGTCAACCATTAAAACCTGAGCTGCACAAAAAGCCTTCCCTAGGGAACCAGCAGCAAAGAAGAAATTTAGCTAAACCGTACAGCTCAAGTACTGGTCCCCACAGGAAGATTCCCCCATTTTATTTTTATTTTATTTATTTATTTATTTATTATTGAATTATAATTAATTATACATATTTTTGGGATTCAATGTTGGCATATGTTGATCAAATCAATATTACTTGTATGTATATTGTTACAAATTGTACTTATTCTTTATGCCCTTTGTCCAATATCTCACCCCCCATTTTAGAAGTGAGCAAAGGACAACAAATTAGTTCCAACACAGAGTTTCAGTGGTGAATACAGCAAATAATCCAACATAGAACTGAAAGAAAAAACAAAGTACCTGCAACCAGAGACAAAGTTTGATATTAACTAGTGCAGGTCTCATTTCACCAAAGAATACCTATAACACCTAGAAGGACTGGAAGTCCCTTGGACTTCCAAGCTAGAAAGGGGGGAGGGTACGGGGCCTCAGCAGTGCCCCCTGACACCCTCAACCTGTTCTGAGGGTGGGGGATGAGGGCCTTGGCCACACCCCCTGACACCTGCAGCCAGCCCAAGGATGACCACCAAGCCACAGCGAGAAGGGCCCTGGTTCCTGAGCTGGGGTGGTAGGGGGTGAGGGCTTTTGCCACAACCCCCTGACATCTGCACCCAACCTGGCAATGACCAAGCCACCATTGGAAGCACTCTGGTCTCTCCTGTGGGAATGAGGGGGTTGCCACAGACCTCAATCCTGCCCCTCCTCCTTCCTCCTTCTTCCATCACATTTTCTTCCCCTTTCCCCTCTACCTCTCCTCCCAACTGTTCTGCAACAACAGCCCAGAATGTAAAAAAATAAAATAAAATAAAAAAGCAATTAAAAAAATAAAATAAAATAAAATGTAAGCAATATAAAAAAAAAATCACATCAACATTTATTGTCTCTTTCTAGTTTTTCCTCATGCATATTTTTACTGTATATACAGTTTTGGAACTTTTAAAAATGTATGTAATATGCATTTTAATATCATTATACTTTTTTTTTTTTTAAAGATGACCGGTAAGGGGATCTTAACCCTTGACTTGGTGTTGTCAGCACCACGCTCAGGCAGCGAGCCAACCGGCCATCCCTGTATGGGATCCGAACCCGGGGCCTTGGTGTTATCAGCACCACATTCTCCCGAGTGAGCCACGGGCTGGCCCTCATTATACTTTTTTGAAAATGGTTTAAAACAGCTAAAGAATATTCCACTAATGGATATATCATTATTTATGCAACCAGTTTCTATAGTGTTTACATGTAGATTGTTTTTTAATTTCTAATTATTATAAATAACACTTCAATGAATATTGCTAAATATAAGTCTTTGTCCACATTTCTGTATTCTCAGAGTAGATTCCTGTAAGTGGGATTATCAAGTCGAAGTGTATTAACATTTCTAGGGGTCTCAAGAAAGGAAAACATCACACAGTTGCTTTCTAAAAAAGTTGTACCAATTTATATTCCCGTTAGCAATGTATGAGATTGAGATACACAGATATACCAGCAGTATTATCATTTAAAGTTATTTGCTGATTCGATAGGAAGAAAATATTAACTGGTTTCTGAAATTTGTATTTATTTGACTACTAGTGAAACATTTTAAACATAATCATTAACCTTTAAGTATTTCCTTCGAGTGAAATTATTTGTTACTGTTCTTTGTTCATTTTTCTTTTGGGTGACCCCTGATTTTTATGTGGAATCTAGGGGTAGATAATGATCAAAGCGGTGACTTAATCTATACAAATGATCAGTGGAAAGTTGTTTCATGTCCCTTTTAAGTTAGTTTTGCCTTCCCTCTCCCCAAGTACTTTCTGATTCTGTTTTTAGCTTTCATGTAAATGGAATCATACCATATGTACTCATTTTACATTGGCTTCTTTTGCTTGATGTGTTTTTGAGATTCATCTACGTTATTGTGTGTATCAATAATTCATTTTTTTATTGCTGAGTAGTATTCCTTTTTTCGTTTCATACTTTTTTTTTTAAATTGAGGAAACCATAAACAATAGAAAATTGCAAGTGCCGAACCACAATTTGTTAAGTAATCAGTTTACCTCAAGTCCAAGCTATCTGTCCCTCAGATATTCTTTCCATCACAGTAGTCATATTAAGCCAGTTGTCTTCTTACACATGAGTAATTTTTGAAGAGAACACTTTAGTGAGGATGAGTATGGACTGTGTATACATAAGAAAAAAATATATATGTGCAAATACATTTAAGAATTTCTATAGCCATATCACTTAATCAAGTGTTGGGACTTATTTGCTTCTTAATTTTTTTTTGGCCACTGGCTAGTACAGGGATCTGAACTCCTTGACCTTGGTGTTACAATACTACACTCTAAGCATCTGAGCAAACTGGCTAGCCCTATTTGCTTCTTAAAAGTCAAGAAGGGCTGGCCCGTGGCTCACTTGGGAGAGTGCAGTGCTGATAACACCAAGGCCGTGGGTTCGGATCCTATATAGGGATGGCCGGTTGGCTCACTTGGGAGAGCATGGTGCTGACAACACCAAGTCAAGGGTTAAGATCCCCTTACCGGTCATCTTTAAAAACAAACAAACAAACAAACAAAAAAAAAGTCAAGAAAATTTAAGTGAGTTACTGAACAAAAAAAAGGTTGTTTTCAGATTCAAAATAATCTTCAACTAGGGATTGTTTAAAATGCATCTTAAGGGCTGGCCTAGTGGCGCACTTGGTAGAGTGCGGCGCTTGGGAGTGCGGCGGCGCTCCCGCCAAGGGTTTGGATCCCATACAGAGACCAGTCCACTCACTGGTTGAGTGCGGGGCGGGCGCGACACTGAGGGTTGCGATCCCGTTGCCGGTCGCGGTATGGGCACGACACCGAGGGTTGCGATCCTGTTACCGGTCATGAAAAAAGACAAAAAGGAAAAAAAAATGCATCTTAAAATGAGATAGAATTTGAAGAAAATAAAAATAAGACATCCTCATTGAACAGTAAATTCTACGTTAGTAATGTAAACAACAGATAATTTCCTAGGTGGTACGGTATTTCATTCAGTGAATATACCACATGTTGTTTTTCCATTCTCCTGTTGATAGACATTTACATTATTTTCAGTTTTGGGCTATAATGAATAAGGCTGCTATAAACATTTCTGTACAAGTCTTTTTGTGAACGTATGTTTTACTTCTCTTGGGTGATTGCCTGGGAGTATAATTGTTCGGTCACAGGGTACATGTATGTTTAACTTTATAAGAAACTGCTAAGTGGTTCTCCAAACTGGTTATACCATTTTATGCTCCACTACCAATGTATGAGATTTAGTTGTTTCATATCCTCATCACCAGTTGGGTTGTTAGTCTCTTTGATTTTAGCCATTCTTGTGAGTATGAAGTGGAACCTGAGAGTGATTTTAATTTACATTTTTCCAGATGACTATAGATATTGAACATGTACTTTTTTTTTTTTGGTTAAAATCTTCAACAAAGGTAAATTTACAGATTGATAGTAAATATATAATTTTAAACAAGGCCTAGTGCAAAATGAGATAGTAAATATCTTAATAAGAGTTCAGTGTGTTTTATTACTATATACAGGTCCAGATTTATTAATTTGATTTGTAAGAGCAGAGATTAACTTGTAATTAAAAGTAAAATAAAAAACATTATTCCAAGTATGGCTTTTCAGCAGTTTCATATCATAGTGATGATTTACATTGATTTCTTGAAGTAAACATTTGCTGTTGATTAATATCATCAGGTACTTTATTTGACCAATAAGTTAAATGGTTCAAAAGGAAGACTTGGGAAAACAAAAAACTAAAAAAGACTTGAGGCTGTGTTTTGTAGAGCTACTTTTTTTTTTTTTTTTTTTTATAAAAGATGACCGGTAAGGGGATCTTAACCGTTGACTTGGTGTTGTCAGCACCACGCTCAGCCAGTGAGCGAACCGGCCATCCCTATATGGGATCCGAACCCGGGGCCTTGGTGTTATCAGCACTGCACTCTCCCGAGTGAGCCACGGGCCGGCCCTAGAGCTACTTTTTGACTTTGGTATATTGAATCATTGCTTCAGCAACATTAAAATTGCATGATCTGGTTAGAAAACTATTCTGTAATTGAGCCACATGTGAGAACTGATAATCTAGTAAGGCATCAGATAATAACAATAATACCAATATTAGCAGCGTCTAATGCTGTATTTTGGGAATTGTTCTAAGTGCTTTACATGCTCTAACTAATTTAATCCTCACCATAACTCCTATGAGGATACATACTATTATTATCCTTATCTTCCGGTTGAGGAATCTGAAGCACAGAGGGCAAGCAATTTCCCCAAGATCATAGAGCAAGTGGTTGGAACTGGGATTCAGACCTAGGTAGTTTGGCTCCAGACCTCATACTCTTAACTTTCAGTGCTAAAGTGATTAAATTAAATGTAGTCAATTTTGCATACTTTATAGAGCATGTGGTAATGGTGGCCCAAGTTTATGTCTTTTTTTTTTTTTTTTTTTTTTTTTTTTTGTCTTTTTTCCATGTCCGGCAACGGATCGCAACCCTCAGTGTTGCCCCCGTACCGGACCGGGGACCGGCAACGGGATTGCAACCCTTGGTGCTGCTCCCGCGCCTCGCTCAGCCAGTGAGCGGGAACCGGTCTGTATGTGGGATCCGAACCCTCGGGCGGGAGCGCCGCCGCACTCTCCAAGCGGCGCACTATCCAGTGCGCCACCGGGCTGGCCCGGTGGCCCAAGTTTAAATTGGGATTTCTAAATTTGGAAATAGTCTCTCTACCAGTCTCTTTCTTTTCACTATCAGTATTCCTGTCATGTATCTCAAGGGTGATTTATGGAAAGTTTTATCTGAATTAACAGACAATGGACAAACCTACTAACCTGAGATTTCTTTCCTACAGAAGATGAGTGATTTCTCTCTCTTTCTTAATTGAGTCTTAGAATTGAAACAACTACCTTCAGACAGTGTTCAGCAGTGTTTGTTTTACTGGTCTTTGTGAGACTCTCTAAATGTAAATGTTTAAAGTTATCCTATGGAAACAAACTGAGTGAGATTTGAAGTTGATGAAGCTGATAAAAAATGTTAGTCCTAATAATTGGACCTAATGTAGAGCTATCTAAATACTTTTGATATTCATAGGTATTTATAATGTTGACATGAGAGTGATAGTTCTTAAGATTCTCTTCTTTCTTTCTGAATTCCCTGCATACTGAAACCATGGAACTATTTTTTGTCATTAGTCTGGTTTAGATAAGATTAATCTTCCAGGGGAGGACTAGAGTTTTTGGTCAACTTCCTTGAAAGAGGGTCTAGGCATCACAGTAAATATTGGATGTTACCTTCACCACACCTTTTTTGGCTTCCCCTACTTCTGATCTGTTGTCATTGTTGCTATCATGGGTTACTTAAAGAAGTTGGGTGAATGGGAAGCATTTATGTAAGTATTGAATGAGTGAATATAAGTTATTGAATAAATAAATCTTGAGATTCGAGTTTAATTCCTGTGTTGCCACACTTTGTTTGATTTGGCTAAATGTCTTACCTTCTCCAGGTCTTTGTTTCTTCTTTTTATAAAGTGATGGTATTGGACTGTATGATCTTAAAGTTCTTTTGATGCTGAAATATTTAAATTACCCTGAAATTATAGTGAATAATGTAATGAATATAATTAACTTTTTTTTTTTTTTTTTGTCTTTTTCCATGTCCGGCAACGGATCGCAACCCTCAGTGTCGCCCCCGTACCGGACCGGGGACTGGCAACGGGATCGCAACCCTCGGTGCTGCTCCCGCGCCTCGCTCAGCCAGTGAGCGGGAACCGGTCTGCATGTGGGATCCGAACCCTTGGGCGGGAGCGCCGCCACGCTTCCCAAGCAGCGCACTATCCAGTGCGCCACCGGGCCGGCCCTAACTTTTTTAATATAGAAAATAAATAGTACTAACATCACTTATTGAGTAGCATCCATTCCTCACTGATCTTCATTCAGTGACGATCTTAAGTCATATGTTGTATTCTATATGCATGTGAGCCTGTTTTTATGCCCCGTATTTGCCTGTCCTGCACTGTCTTATTCACTACAGCTTTATAATAAGTCTAGATATCTGTATGGTGAGGCCCCATCCCCCCTGACTTTGTTATTCTATAAAACTTTCTTGATTATTATAAGTCTCTCTTAATCTTTAAAATTCTGTGATTTTGTGTATAGTACTGTAATACTGCTTATACTCTCTGGGGATTTGATTGGTAATCAATACATTATTATTGAATGAATATAATGAATAATAGCCAGTTAAACCCTATAAAGGTTTGTGGATAACAAAGTGTTATAAGTTAATATCAGTAAAATTATGACCCTTTTAAAAAAAAATTTTTTTTAAAGATGACCGGTAAGGGGATCTTAACCATTGACTTGGTGTTGTCAGCACCACGCTCTCCCGAAGCGAGCTAACTGGCCATCCCTATATAGGATCCGAACCCGTGGCCTTGGTGTTATCAGCACTGCACTCTCCCGAGTGAGCCACGGGCCGGCCCAATTATGACTCTTGAGAATCCTGCTAATATACTTGGCTTTTCCTTTTGAAAGTGTTTAATTAAATTACTTTGGAATTTGGGCTGGGCATAATATTGGATATCTTGGAGTCCATCTCCCTCTGCCCCTACCTCCCATTACATACTCCTTTTGGGAAAAAGTTTTAGGAAGAGTAAGTATGGTTTTTAAATTGTTGTTTAGAGAGGTAGTTTAAAACTTCCTTAAAAGTCATGATAGGGCCGGCCCAGTGGCGCACTGCTACAGTGCGCCGCTTCGGAGTGCGGAGGCGCTCCCGCTGAGGGTTCGGATCCCACATACAGACCGGTTCCCGCTCACTGGCTGAGCGAGGTGCAGGCGCGATACCGAGGGTTGCGATCCCGTTGCTGGTCCCGGTCCGGTACAGGTGCGACACTGAGGGTTGCGATCCGTTGCTGGACATGAAAAAAGACAAAAAGAAAAAAAAAAGTCATGATAAATTCCACCTAAAATCGAAAAAACATACTTTTAATGAACACCTTTTACTTAAAAGCTAAAAGTGCCATCCTTTGGAATTTAGACCTGGTAAGGAAATTAGTTATCATTTACTTGAATAATTTCATTTTATAGTGGGTATGGTTGAGTTCTATAAAACCCTCACTGAAAATTTGGTTTCCTATTTCCTTACTAACCTCAGCAGACATTGAAGTAAGGACTTCACAGTTCCTCCATGCTTTAGCTGCATTGATCTTTTTAATCTCCTCTCCTTATGTGCCCTTTACTTTCTCCTTTTATGTCTTTTTATTAAGGCTGCTTGGTCTGCTTTAAATTCTTTTTCTTTGTTATCCTTCCAAGTCATAGTAGAATCCTGTTCTTCCGTGAGGCTTTCTTATTCATCACTTTCTCCACATTTTATCTCTTTCTCTTTTGCTTCCATAGCACTTTGTACCAATATTATGTGGTATATTGTCTACTTTGCATTATAGTTAAGTATGCATTTATCTCTGAAGAGATTATGTACATACTAGGAACAGGATCCTTGTTACTTTGGCTTATTCTTCTTCGTAACTCCCACAGTTGCCCATCACAGTTCCTTGCACGTAGATGGTCCTCAGTGGTATTTGAATTGAATCCATTTAATAATCTCTGTTCTCATGGAGCTTATAGTGTAATGGAAAGATATGAACAAATAAATATATAAGAAAATTATTATTTTCCTATATGTAATGAAAATGAAAGAATATGTAATGAAAATATTGAATAGTATGCTATGATAGAGAATAACAGGAACCAGTTTTGATCTTGCTGGTGGAGGTGCACTTAGGGTAGACATTTAAATTGACATGAAGGATTAGAGATTAGAAGGAGCCACCACACAGAAAGCTGGAGGTAGTGCATTTCCTGCATGTGGAAGCACTCTAAAGTGGGAAAGAGCTTGAATTTTTGAGGAACTGAAGTGAGGCTACAGCTTAGTTTGTGTGAAAAAAGAGTAGCTGTTAAGATGATGTTGAATAGGTATAAAGGGTCCAGATCATACAGTGCCTTGTAGGTTGCTGTAAGGGATTTGATTTTACTCTAAATGTAATGGAATACCATTGAAGGATTTTAAGCAGGGGGTGACATAAAAGTGGTTTACATTTTTTAAGATCAGTTTTGCTACTCTATGGTAATTACATTGTAGGGGATCAGGAGGGAAAGCAGGAAGAACAATTTAGAAAGGTGGTAGAAGTAGCGATAGAAGGGGATATATTTAATAAATCTTCATGATAGAATTTTCAAGATTTACTGATGGATTAGATGTGAAGGAGAAAAATGAACCAAAGGAATCAAGGGTTATTTCCAGGTTTCTGGCTTGGTATTTTTTGAGATGAAGGAGGACTGGGAAAAGATCCTTTTTAAAGAAGGTGGAAACCAGTCTTTTGGATCTTTTAATTTCCAGGAGACATCTAAATGGTTATGCTGGGATATAAGAGGCTGGAGCTTAAGGAGAGGCACTGCTGGGAATTGTCATTATATAAATGGGATTGAAAGCCATGAGGAAAGGGTTATATCAGCTGTCTTGTCCTGATTTTGGAGGAACCCCCAAATGTAGCTGTCTCGTAAAGGTGAAATGACTTTACATAGAGGGAAATGTGGATTTTTTGTGTCATGGAAGCCAAGAGAGGACAGAAAAACAGGGCCCTGTGGATTTGTCAAAAAGGAAATTATTAGTGATCTTGTGTTGGTTATTCTGTGTGTCCCTCCAGATCCATTTTCCCCTTCTCCTGCCTACTTTATGCCTCTTAGAAGACTTACCACTATGTGTTATATCAGCCAGGCTTCTTTGCCTCTGGCTCTGTGTTGCATTCAGCCAGTGGAGGTACTATTGGCAGGAGATTAAATGGTGGAAGGTAAAAGAGGTTAGGGTACTTATTCATTTTTTCTCTCCCTACCTGGCTGCAGTTTGGGCAGAGGTTGCATTCCTTTACCTGAGGATGCATGGTCGCTTTTCCGCTGCAATAGCTTCTTCTGGTTCCAATAATATTAGGCTTCAGAGAAGTGAGAGTATGTACCTTGTACCTTCCAGTTTAGGGAAGGAAATAGCTTCCTGATTTGTAATCCTTGGTTGATTCCCTTAATCCTGCCTACACCTTTGTAGATTCTCTCTCCCTTAAACTTTCTTCTTTTCTCCCTTTAAGTGTGTCATCTGTTTAAGTTTGTTTAAGGGGCAGTTTCAGTGAACTTGTGGAGATGTACCAGTTTGGAGTAAGTTGAATGGAAGAGGTTAGGAATTAGAGACTGTGAGAGCTAATAGTTTTTTGGGAAGTTTGGCTATAAAGGGGAACTGAGAAATGGGGGAGGAGGTGGAGAATGATGGGTTATTTTTGAAATATAAATATTTAAGTGATAATGAGAATGATCCTATGGAGGAGGAAAGATTGGTGCAGGAGAGTGGATTATGGAAAGAAGGAAATCTTTAAGTGAAAGGGAAAACAAGGCAAACTTTGGTGGAGGGACCTTTGATAGTAATCAGAGATGCTTTCAGTATTTTAAAGTAGGAGAGAAAGGAATGACTGGTTCAGTGAGGTGGTGGGGGTAGTATGGCTTATAGATTTGATTATGGAAAGAATAGAGAGCTTCCATCTGATGGCTGCTATATTCTTAAAGCGTCTTAAATTGAAGGGGGTGGGAAGGAACAGAGAAAACGGGTGAGATGTTTCAGGACTGAAGAAAAATGTCCCTACAAGGAGCTTGTAGAGTAGTATTGGTGTGTTGAGGTGAATTTAAGACAATAACCAGTTCATCTGGATATTTAATTTTCTACAATATTCCACTGCTCCATTACAGTCATGGAGAAGATTGGCTGCAATTTTGCCAGGAGAGTGTGAAGGGGAAACATATGAGAAACACTGAATTGAGTGAGAGGAGTGATTATATTGATGAACTGTGAAATCTAAGTTGGGTAAAAAAGAAAATGAAACCAGGAGACTGATAGACAGGAAGAAAGTAGAGGGTTTTATAAATTGATGATCTCATTAAGAACTAAGCATTATTTCTGAGGGCCCAGTTGAACAAAGCTTTTACTACGTCTTTCTTCTCTCTACTTTCTTCTTATTTACATCCAAGATGACCAGAATACCTAATTCGTACAGATTTAAACACTTGGAATCTCTCATTCTAAATAGGCAGTTTAAACCTACATTCTAGCTAAATGGGTTGAAACATGCACACAAAGAGTTACTGACCTATAGGACTTATGCGTGTGATTTCAAACATGACATATATTAAAGTCTGTTAAAAAGTCTTTGTCTATTTCATAAATACAAATATTTGTCAAGTCAGCTTCCTTTGTTAACTTCTCCTTTCTATAAATATGACACAGGAAAATAATTTCCTCTGATAAATATCTGGACCTATTTAGATTCTTTCTGTGAAATTTGTGACATAAGGCCTAAATTTGTTTTTCCTCAAAACCATTCAAAAACTCTTATTCATTCTTGGTATAGCCTCTTTGGAAAACAGTTTAACAGGTTCTCATATACAATTAAACATACACTTACCATGATGATCCAACAGTTCAAATCTTAGGTATTTACTCAAGTGAAATGAAAACTTACAGTCACACAAAAACCTATATGCTGATGTCATAATTGCCAAAGACGAGATAACCCAAATGCATTTCAACTGGTGAATTGGTAAACTTGGGTAAATCCATACAGTGGAATACTATTTGGCAAAAGCATGCACCAACACTGATGAATATCAAATGCATTAAGCTAAGTGAAAGAAGCCAGATTCAAAAGGCCACATACTGTATGATTCCATTTTTATGATATTTTGGAACAGACAAAACTATAGGGACAAAAAACTGGCTGGTGGTTGCCAGGTGTTGGGGGAGGGTTTGACTACAAAGAATATAAGGGAATTTTTTGGGGTGTTCTATTTTTATTTATGTATTTATTTATTTTATTTTTTATTTTTTTTATTTTTATTTTTTGCAGTTAATTTTTATTTGTTCTCGTGAAGTGCCTCTTTCTAATTGTCTTCTCCCTAACCAGAAACATGAGCAGTTTCAATGTGTATCACATATGAGGCCAGAACAGAAACCACCGAAATGGAAGTAGCAACAGTAGCCCAAAAGGTAGCACAAAGAACCCCAGTTAAAAGTCATCAAATAAAGTATGGGGTCAGAATACCAAAAAAATAAAATAAAATGGATTTGTAATGAGTGGAGTTCCTTACATCAACACATACATCAAAAACTTTTGACTTTTAATAACAGTAGTGGAAGCAGTCTGAAATAGTGCTGAAGTCCACCATTAAAGAGATTTGTTTTATTTATCTTTAGTTAGGCACTTGCAATCCCATTTCCTACCTCAATTTACTTTCTACAGCTTCTTTTGAAAAGGAAGCATTCCCAGTTGTTTGCCTTGCTAGGGTAAGGAGGGGATCCTGAGAAAAATGAGGTACCACATAGTATTTTGTTAGCTATGTCTCTGTATATGACAGTTAAAAATATGGAACGCTTCACGAATTTGCGTGTCATCCTTGCGCAGGGGCCATGCTAATCTTCTCTGTATCGTTCCAATTTTAGTATATGTGCTGCCGAAGCGAGCACTTATGTATTTATTTTTTAAAATTTTTATTGAATCATATTTGATTATACATATTTTGGGGGTTCAATGTTGACATGTTGATCAAATCAATGTTACTAGTATATATATATTGTTACAAATTGTACTTTTTCTTTATGCCCCTTGTCCAATCTCTCCCTATCC